>NC_047505.1:43678817-43978817 GCF_902827115.2 Pseudochaenichthys georgianus
GCGATGTGCGGGGCAGTTACTACCAGGAGAAGACTGTGTTCCTGCGCTGCACCGTCAACTCCAACCCTCCCGCACGTTTTATCTGGAAACGTGGGAACATGCTCATTGAACAGAGCAAGGACAATGGAGTAGACATCTATGAACCGCTTTACACTCAGGTAAACATGCACGCATACACAGGGCACACACACACAGCCAGGGTTACTGTCACTTCCAACTGTACTCTCCTCTTTGAGAAATCCCCCTCAAATCTTCACCTACTGACTGATGTGCTTTTCCAAGTTGTACCCTTGCCTCAGTAAATCTCTCTCTTCCTTTTATTTTTTTGAGGGGCCAGGTTAGAACAATCCCTGTTTAGCATCATACATTTGGTGTTTCAGTTTCATAATTAAGGGGGATGAAGGGTTAATCTCAGAATGCCACCAAAACATGTATGTCGGGATTATTGTATGCATTTCCATCTGGACTCACAGTAAACCAATATGAACTGAATGCACACATTACTTTTATTTTTAAGACCCCAGCAATATTGTAAATAGATTATTCTTTAGACGGTGGTGAAAATGTTTGCCACCATTTTTTGTATTTCCCACACACTGTCTGTGTTCACCTCTATAGGATGAAGCTTGTCCTGAATCATTATGCAATATCACAGTCAGGTTATCAGCTTTGCTCTGCTCTTTATTTGATTGGGGAGGTTTATCAAATCCGTTCCAAACTCTCCGCCACTTTCACTAAACATATCATAGTCCTCATCATAAAGACCTTTTTTTCTTGTGACGTTGAAAGGGAAGCGTAATGTTTGAAAATACAAAAAGCATCAATCTGTTTCAATCGTTAGCTCAACTGCTCTCTTTTTCTCCACTTATCAAAGCAACAGTCAGCCACAAAGAAGTGCCCCTCGAGTTCAATTAGCCAGCCAGCAGAGCTCTTCCCGGGGCTTCCTGAGAAACTGTTGGCCCATCATTTACTGTAGCAGACTCACAGTTAGACACTATCAGACACAAAGTCTTGATCTGAAAAATCAGGAGTGATGTTGAAAGCGATACGTGACTGCTGTGTGTGTGTGTCCGTATATCTTCATGAGAGGCACAAAAAAAGCAACTGGAGTGCCGAGAGACATGCGTTTTATGAATATTGAGGGAGAGGATTGATGGATTTAGCCTTCTTTTTTGCATCAAAAATCAGTTCACTTTCATTTTCCTAATGGTTTCATGTGAAGCCATTTAAATGCATCATTCATATTACTCTATATGTCTATTTGAGATGCTTCAGTTGATAATCAGGCCATGTGAGACATGCAAACACAGTAGGATGTGTGTTGTTGTGTGTTCATTTGTGCGTTCATCTCAGTGAGTCTATGACCCTGTTTATCAGACTGCGGCTCATCAAAAATTGAAGTGACTTTTATGCAAGATTACAACCAAGTTTAGAAAGACTGAGCTTTCTCATTGATGTAATGGAATGGTTTATGCAATGGAAATGTGGTCATAGATGTATCTCTAGATTCATGTTTATACTCATAAAAGACTGTGTAAAAAATTGTTTGTTATACTTTTGATTGCTGATGCCATGCGTGTGTGTTTAATCCCATCTAGGGTGAGACCAAGGTGCTCAAGCTGAAAAACCTCAGACCCAAGGACTTTGCCGATTACGCGTGCCAGGTGTCAGTACGCAATGTGTGTAGCATCGAAGACAAGTCAGTCACCTTCAGGCTGACAAATGCCACATGTAAGTGTTTCTCTATAGTTTCTTTGAGATAACACCGAAGACAAAGTGTGTGCGAAGGCGTCAATGAGCTGTCACAAAGCCGAGATATTCCCTTTCTCTATTCATTTCCTGCTTTGACATTTGTATATCATTTTCACATCTCATCTCTTACTTTTCTCCACATGCTCTTTTTGTTTGTCTTGGCTCAGGAGGAGTATCTTGATGTCAGTCTCTTCCTTTCACCGTTAAAATTGGTCTCATCTCTGCTTGTGCAGTATTCCCATTTCTCACTTATTTCCACCTCTCTATCTCTCTCTTCCTTTCCTTATTTCCTGAGTTTTACCTTTACCCTTTTACTTTCCTCTCAGGTTTGCCCTTAGTGTCTATCTCCTCGCCTGTCTTGTTTTCTGTCGCTGAGAGCTCATCTCAGGGCCGTCAGCTGTAATTCAGTTGTCACACTCCCTGTTATCTCCAATTCACTCTGCACTGCTCTGTCCATCTCCACGCCACCGCCCGGCAATATTGTTGACGTTGACAACCCTGTCATGTTTGTTATGGTCTGAGTGATACACCACAGGGAAGCCCCCTGCTTTTTCTATTATGTTTCTTTTCTCTTCTTCTCTCATTTTCTACCTGCCTTCTTTTCTAAATACCAGCCAGTCTAAACATGTTTTTGTAAATCTTGCAGGACAGTTAAGTGCTATATAGTGCTTTTTTTCAATCCTCAGTTGTGTTTCATTCTTTTTTTTTTTTATTGGGAAGGTATTTGTATTTGTATTTGTTTGCTCGAGATACACTTGTTGTTATATTCCATGGAATGCTCTTAACATCCTGATAGCAATGAATATCTGAAGTGTTTTGACAAAAATCCATAAAAAATGTAATCTGTGGAAGCCGTAGCGCTGTAAAAAGCACGCCCAATCATCTGAGCCGGCCCGGCTAAAGTAACTGGATGGCCTACCTGCCTGTCAGCCTTCCATCTGTGCACAAACTTATCTCGTGCCCTCATTGGTCATGTGCGCCATGGTTTCCGTTAGCCGGTAATTACCGGTTTTTAGCTGGTAAAATCTATTAAAAACCGGTAAATTCAAAACCTGCCGGTCAAAATGTCTGGTAATAATTAGGGAGGCTCCGGTCGCCGCCGGTCATTATCGGCCGATATTCACTCTTAATAGTTTGATCGGTGCTCTCTATAAAGGCCGATCAGGAGAGCTGGATCTGATCGATATGGACATAAACGCGAGTGAAGTGTAACCGGACGCAAGAGAGAGAGATCAGATCAGCTGCTGAGTCTGACCGAGACACGCAGCTCTGCATAATCACCTGAAGCCCCGCCCTCTGCAGGAGCTGCTTGAGAAACTGACGGGCTGTCAGGAGAGAGAGGGAGGGAGAGAGGAAAAGAGAGGATCCGTTTCTCCCGTGTTATTATTCAAATGTAATGTAAACTTTTGAATAATGTACGTTATCTACTACAAGTAGTTTGTTTGAATGTAATAATTATGTTGTTTGTTGTTTGTAGAATAATTTATTGAAAAATGAATCTGAATTTTTCGATCTGTTACGATTATAAACTGAAGCAATATAAAAATGAGCCCCGTGAACTGAGTTTTAAACTGAAGCATATCTGCTCATAGTCCGGTAATTACCTGCTAACGGAAACTCTGCTACACAACTCTTATTATTATTATTGAAATATGACCGGTAAGTTTCACATTTGTCCGGTAAAATAAATTCTGCCCGGACATTTGACCGGCGAGAAAAAATCCTAGCGGAAATCCTGATGTGCGCGTGTGTGTGTGTTGGAGGAGGGGCTCTGCAAGGAAGTGGCAGATTTGTTCCGGCTGTGTATTTTCAAATTCTAGCGCACTCGAGCTGGTTTCTCCAAAATGACCTACCCCACCTTTAACTGAACTGCGGCTTAAAAGTGAAAAAGCAATCTTTTGTCAAAGATATAGCTTCTTTAAATCTCAAAACTTGTGGAAAATGAAATATGACAGTAATACTACCTTAATGGAATAGTTTGACATTTCTGGAAATATATGTATTCGCTCACTTGCCTACAGCTAGATGAGATGATAAACACTTGTTTTGTGACATATGAAGCTACAGCTACACCTGTTGTTTCAGGGTTTGTTCCCCCTTTGGTCAAGATCAGAAACAAAGTTATAAGAAAGGCAAAAGAAAAAATCATTAACAACTCAATAATACACTTATTAAAAATACAAAGTTGTGTTTTGTAACGTTTTTATGACGACCACAAGTCACCATGAATGTCCTCATTCACAGACTTTGATCTGAAGTAAGTGTTCAATCAATCGGCCAATCGGCTTCTTTCAGAGATACATGTTCCCAGGAGTCTTCTAAAGTGAGCTGAAGGTGGGAAAGACAAAAGATACTCTGTGATAAAGTTAAGAGGAGGGGCAACATAGTTTGGCATAACCGTGAAAGACTGAGCTAAAGAAACGAGTGGTTGCTTACAGATAAAGAAAGATGAGGAAATGAAAGTGTAGACTTGATGACAGAAAATGACAGATTTGATGAAAAGCCCTGGAAAATGGAGAGACGCTAATGAATCAGCCTCAGGTGAATGGGACCTGCTTTTAATTAAGGCAGACAACACATGATAAATGAGATGATAAATGATTTGGATGAAAGAGAAATGCTTTTATCACAGTACCAAAATGGAACCCAAAACAAGAAGCTAACGCTTATGGTTCAACAGATTAAAGCCAGCTAAATGTCACGGCTCTGACCACATTTTTATTTATTTATTTAACCTTTATTTAACCAGATAAAAGCATTGAGATAGAATCTCATTTGCAATGCTGACCTGGCCAAGAAGGCAGCAACGTTACACATAACACAAACATATAAAATACAGAGAACATAACTAAGAAAACAAAAGACAAAAAAGCAGTCACTACATTGTGCACATTAGGACAATAAGAAAGGTGCACTACTTATTAGTGCAGCTGGTGGTAAGGACTTCAGACAACTTCAATTTAAAACATGCTATTGAGACAAGTGCCGTCAGTTTGAGGCGTGATTGAAGGTCATTCCAAGACCAAGGACCATCATAAAAAAGACTCCTTTTCCCAGCCTCAGTCCACACAGCAGGTACAACCGTATCCAGGCACTGGATCTGAGGTTGTAAGAGTCACAAACTGAATGAATGTATTACCAAATAATATGTATATATTTTGTAAGATACTGTGGACTACTTTGAAGAGTTAAGTTGATTTATGACACTGAACCGATATTGCAAAAAAGTAGCTTCAAATGATACATTAATTTGTACATGTAATGTGGGACTCGAACCAACAACACTTAGATAGAGAGTCTCATGTTCTACCTTCTAAGCTAACTGGGCTATTTTGCTTTTGAACGTAAAAGTACATCTCCGAAGTATTTTGGTGTATACATAAGTTACAAATTCATCTGTGAACAAAAGCAGGAGCTGGGGGATGGAACGTGAATACATTATTATGTGATCCCTAAAGAGAAGGCATGATATATCTGACATACTTACTTATATTAGGGGTAGGATAACTACTGCAGTCAAAGTTTATCTGTTAGATAAAAAGTAAAAGGTTTAAGACAAGGGTATTTATTTAGCAGTGATACCCATTGCTCGATGTTGGCTCATTGGCCGTCAGATAATTGTATTGACTGTACGGGTCTGTTTTTACAGAGCATTCTGTTAAACAGTCACATAAACCAACAGGTTGGAAAAGGAGGAAACAAACAGGGCGTAATGCTCTAGCTTTATGTGACATGTGCTCTTCACTCTCATCCCCTCTGTTTTCCTGTCTCCTCTCTTGGACTCCTGTGGATGAGATCAATTGGGTGCAGTCAACACACACACACACACACACACACACACACACACACACACACACACACACACACACACACACACACACACACACACACACACACACACACACACACACACACACACACACACACACACACACACACACACACACACACACACACACACACACACACACACACACACACACACACACACACACACACACACACACACACACACACACACACACACACACACAGCCACCATAGAAAGAAATATCTGCCTGGTGCTGGCTTTCAGACACAGTGACTTGCCTGAACATCCAATCTGTCTGGACCTCACAGCCTGACAGAGTGACAGGACACACACTGCGTTGTGAGTGATTCTGTGTGCATGTGTGTTATTATGAAATAACCAATGGAAATGACATAGAAAAGAAAGAAAGGAAAGAAACATGTTTTGTTGTTTATATGAGCTTGAGTAACTAATAGACTCTCAGAGAATGGAGAATGGAGAAAGCTGCATTTCAGGAAATATAATGCCCTGCCTCTTGGATTACACACATTGTTTTAACTAGACACCAACACTGAAATAACAAGATTGACAGACAGGGAACAACTGAAAAGAAGAAAATTACAAATAGAGTAGAGAGAACATGACATAGACAGAAGGTGGCGGAGAGGGATAGAAAGAAGGTCACATGAGAGGTAGAGGGATTTTAAAAGAGGAAATCAAATAGAGAGTTGCTGCTTTATTTGTTATCCTCTGTTATTTATTTAATGAGCGTATTTTGTTATTCCCCACTGAGATCCCTTTTGTCCTTGTGGCGTCAGTCGCTGCTTAGATCCATCCAACTAGGTCATGCCATCACCGCTGATTCACCGCGGTGGGACAAGGGGATTGATTGATTTTTATTTCATAATCCCACTCTGGGATTTGAGTATGGGGTTTCTGCCCTCCAGTAACTGCTGACAGCGGCTGCATCCTCTTCCCCTGCCTCTCGTAAAAGAACAGGGGCAATGTTTCTGGGCTGATCATGTTATTTTAAGTGGTGTGGCACAGGGGGGGGTGCAGCAATGACACAAGTAAAGACACATGAAGGGATGAATGGAAACAGTAGATTTCCTTGGATTGACTTCCACCATATCTGAATGTGGATTTGATCTTGATTGTTAATAATGAAAATATGCACAAGGAAATTAAAAACCAGATCACCAATCAATGGGTAGAAAGAAGGGGGTAATCATCGTCGTTTTAATTTAATTAAAAAACTATTACTGAATCATTAATCTGGTGCTACATGTTTTCTAGTTGTGAGCTCCTTCAGCGGTATAGCTTTGGTATTATATTAAAATCATAAAACAGCTAGGTGTCATGAGTGTGTGTAATCACTTTAATGAAAATGTGCAATGCAAAACAGCTGCTCCCCATAAAAAAATACATCAGACACTTTATGAAGGTTCTGAGAACTGATTAACTTAAATTGAAAACTCTTCATCATCGCTGTATACACCAATAAAGATATATATTTGTTCCTTTTCTGTTTACTTAAATGGAAGAAAATGCCAAATCACAGAAAAAGATAAACATTGATACAACAAAATAATCTCTATAATGATGGCGGAAGGTATGTTGGAAAAGAGAAGCAAACGCACCATGATTTAAAGCTGACGCAAAGCTCTGAGCTAACTGTAAATCTGAGTGAGGGAAGAGTTGATTCAGTCTTTTATTGATTACTGTAACTCTTACTACAATATACCTTGACAATAATATGACAGTCATACAAGTGTGTAATATATATGATGAGATCAATACGTGACAAATCCTATTACGTATGAATTCCCCCTTGAAAAGTTGAGGATCGATGGGCAATCTGCAATAACCCTCAGTACTGTAAAACCTCTGTGGTAAAACATTGTACTGTGCAGTCGCTTTTATGTGAGGCTATAATCCCTGCCTGAGAGTAGTCAAGTGGAAAGGAGAGAATTGAGAAAATAATAGAAAATAAGAACAAAACACTCATTTAACATAATCTAAAAACATGGATTTATTTAAAAATGGTTATGTGTTCATTTGTTAGTGCTTCATCTCATAATAATAGCACCAACAGATGTGTGTCTGGGCTGTATGGATGTCAGTTAAGGCCCCCCGCAGGAACTGTTACACTCTTAAGTTCCTAAACGTCTCCACCAGGACTTTTCTCCACCAGTCTCAAATCCAGTCTGGGTGGGGATCATGTTGGGGATATACAGCCAGACCACTGGCGAGAATCAATTTGCTTGTAAGGCTGCTTTGAGCGTTTTTTGTGAAGTAACCGGAAGGGGCTTCAAGAATCTCAGAATGTCAGTTCATTGCCCTCAGTATTTTACCTTTCTAGTTTCACTTAAAGAGTTACATGCCCTGCATTCTACACATGTTTGACACCAATTGAAATATTTGAATTGGCAATATTGTTTGCATATTGAACTTCAGAGCCTGGCGAATGATAAATATATCAACCTGAACAAAATGTTTTCCATGCGGACAATTCTACATTGCATTTACTTTGTCAATTCTGATCAATAACTGTTGGGTAATTTGTATTTGTGTTCCTGTAAATGCATACGCTCGCAGGTGTCCAATTCCTTTCCTCCTGTGGTGTTCATTTTCATCTACAGTAATTGCTTGCAAGCCCTTTACAGACAGCTGATGTTCACATACTTTCATCAATATCCATTCACTGTGGATGTAAATGCTCATGGCTCAGTTTTCTAGACAGTGAAGAGCAAAGACTACACACAAACACACACACACACACACACACACACACACACACACACACACACACACACACACACACACACACACACACACACACACACACACACACACACACACACACACACACACACACACACACACACACACACACACACACACACACATGCACTCAGCTATACACCGTTATTCATTTAGTTTTTTTCATAAATGGTCTGTTAGTCTTCTGTCTTAAACATTTTTTTTTTACATTTACATTTAAAAATAGCTTACATTGTCTGTTGTTTTTTGTGATTGTCTTGGTTTTATTTTGTGATGCCTCAAAGCAGTGTCCTCATTTTTTATTGCATATGATATAATTCTTAAATACATATAATACCTCAAAGTCAGAGTAAAGTGTTGGGCATATTGTAGTGGATTCAAAATGCATACATCTCCCCACCATGCCTCAGGGTATCATGACTGCATATGGTAATAACCACCAATGCTCCATTTTCAAAAATAAAAACCTGAATCATTTTCTTGTGTTGGCACCAGAATCCTTTTGGTTGATTTCGACAATCCTGCTGCCTCAGCTTATTTAGGAGTGACTTAAAGTTCCATGTAATGTTCATTTGTATGAAATACACGCAGCAACTCACACCTCTATCCAAACCAACATTTTTATTTCCAACTGATTTCCCCCAATAACCCGACTTTACCTTAATCTGAAATCAGTAAGCATGAGAGGAAGCAAGTCATCGAGCGTGCAGTGAACAAAAAACGCTAAAAGAATGAGAACTAGGTTTATAGACAGGAGGAGGTTGATATTAAAGATACAGAGGTGACAAACTGACTGCAAGGAAAGGGAAGAGGGGGAGTGAGGGGAGTGTGAATGTGGAAGAGAGAGGCATTTGTTACGTGGTTGTAAACCGCTGTGCTGCACATAAATCCCATTACTTTGGGAAGAGCGCTGGCTGATCCCACCGTTACCGTCACCCACACATCCCCTGGAAATTGAAGCTATAATTTTCAAATCCTCAGCTTGCTTCACATATAGCGATCTGCTCTTAGAATTTCAATTTTTTTATTCATGTATTAATTGGTAGCGTTTGTTTATACTGTTTGCCTTATAAATCACCTATAGCTCATTTAGAATCCAATTAACCTGACTTGCAAATGTTTTAAATTCATGTAGAACACCAGGGCCCTCAGAGGAAAACCACATGAGCTGCATGCATACACTCGTTGATTAATGGACTTCAAAATGCGGGTATAATCAATTATGATAACATACAGGGCTTCAATATATTCCCAAACGCCCTAATACTCTATTTTATTCTACCTGTATTTAACGAAGAGCTACACCGTTTCCATGGAGGATTGTTGAATACTTAGAAAGCTCTTCAGACCTACGGGGGTTTACTCTCATAGCGTTCTGATTTGATAAAATGAAGGTGGACAGCGCTATTTATGCGCTGATTGCAGTTGTTACACAAGAGAAGTGTCTTGTCAGCTAATCACTAGTGAGGTTAGCTAAAGAGCTGTCCCATTAGTGAGAGTATTTGCATGAACAATTGTTGTCACCCATGTAAATGAGTAGAAGGGTGTCTGGGTGTATGTTGGAGAATAAGCGTCTGTAAATAGTTGTTGAGCCTCTCTGCACCTCTTTCATTATGGCGATTGCAATCTGTTAAAAAAGGAGATTAGTTGAAGGGATGAACTGACCAAAGTCTATTAGAGGAATGAACTGCTTCCTGTACTCTGTGGGGTCGCTCCCTCACTGAGGATTAACTCTCTCTCAGGTCGATTAAAGCCTGGATTCTCCTTTTTGGGTCTTCCAGAGTAATTTAAAAGAACACAAGTACACTTCTTCAAATAGCTGGAATATAAATATTTATATGTTATGTACAACCATTTTTTTAATTATTATTTATTTTACCTTTATTTAACCAGGATAGGTCTCGTTGAGATTACAAATCTCTTTTTCAAGAGAGTCCTGGCCCACGAATGGTAACAGCACAGTTTCAGACAGTTTTACAGTTACACACAATTAAAAAAACACACAACACAGTCATACACCAAGTTTAGCCAAAGCATTTACAGACACAGCGGCCTGCTTCAAGGTCAGTTCAAGTTGCTTTGAGTGTGTTTAATGAGACCAGCTCTCTGAGTTTCAGCTCAGTTTGAAGCAGGTTCCAAGCTTGAGGGGCAGCGTAACTGAACGCCCTTTTCCCAAGTTCAGTACGGACCTTTGGTACAGTTCAAAGGAAAAAGTTCTCGGAGCGAAGCCGATAAGATCCTGTGCATTTTCTGTTTATGTACATCCTTAGATAAGGGGGAAGATTCAATTCAATGTGATTCATGGTAAACAGATGTTTTGTTTAAAGAAAGGAAACACTTTTTAGTAAGTGTACACACGTCCATGCTTACATAATGTATGACTAACTAAATGAATTGCTCAAGGGAACATAATGGTTAAAACACAGTCATTAATATTGTATCGTCCGAGTAATAGCTTAATATTTACAATAGTATTCCATTTTTTCATTCCTAGGATAATCCCTCACTCTAAATTATGTATCAGCATTTTTGGACTATTCAATAGCTTACAAACAATTGGCTTCTAATACATGTAAACATATTTAATCGAGTATTAGTAATTGGATCATTTATTAAATGTCTTTTGATAGACATTTACTTTATACGACGATGTGATCATGATAGGTTCTGCATGGATAATCATGCATAGATCCACAAGAATGAATACAAATATGGAAAGAGACACGGAAAGACATTGAATATGCTATTTTGCACATAATTATTCAAACTAATAAAATACACATTGAAATGTAACATCAAATGCAATCACATATTTTTCTTTTTGATTCTGGATTGTCAAACTGAAATTGGCAGTTAGCTTCAGAAAAAAAGATGAGTAGTTAGAAAATATATCTTTGACCGTCTTAGCCCTGTTTTCAAGAAGGATCAGCAACTGACCTTTGAACTTCCTCCTAATCTGCTGACTGCAGAGGTGCTCAAATAAGACCTCAATTGTGTAAGGAAACACAAAAGTGTACCTGCTATGATAAAAAAGCTTAATCCGAATATATACTGTACAGTTAGCCCTGTGTAATGTTTTATTAAGAACATAGAATAGGCGCTTTCACACCGGAGTACTTTTCCCATTTTAGTTCCGATATAGTTCTGAAAATGTGCATCACACCAAAAAAATCCGGAACTAGAACTTAGTTCATGAGAACCTTTCCACCCCCTTTTCAGTCCCTGCTAGAAAGGTACTTTCATGGGAGAAAAAGTTTCACATTTCTGATTGGCTGGGCGGATTGCAAACCACGCCCCGTAAAACTCCCAAAAAGTTTTGTGAAGCCGCCATTTTATTTGCTCGCATTAACATTATTAGCATTAGCATTAGCCCAGCACACCAACGGAGAGAGACTAACTTATGGCAACACAAAATAAAACGTGGGAGCGGTGGAGTGATGAGGAGGTGTTGGCGTTCTGGCGATTTACTCGGAAGGCTTCCCAACAGCTTCTACTGAAGCCAGTCCCCAACTCCGGGGACTTCCGGCCGGGGACTTCGGGTGGCAGTATAGATGAGAGTAACACCTACGTCACTTCTGGGTAAAAATGAAGGCCCGCCCACTTTTGGGGGAAAACAACGCTGTCATTTGAATGGCAATAGATACATTGAATTGAATACAAATTCTGAAGTTTTTGCCAATCCGATCAAATCTTTTGGAAAACCGTGGATTTTTGGACTTTCAAAGAGCTCGATTACGATGGCCAGTCAGGCAAACAATTACATTCGATCATTGGAAATCAACAATCGGTCTCGATATATGGTTAAATTAAAATCAGTAGGCGAGGCTGTAATTTCTCCAGCTGTTACTCTCATGAGCGAGGCGGAACATAATAGTTTTATCATGCCAAAAAGCTGCTATGTCGTTTATTGCACCTCAAACATTAAAAATAATCAAGAGTTCAGTGTTTCTGTACTTCCTCTAAGAAGAAAGGACAGTAAAGGAAGAGCTCTGTGGCTTCAGGCTCGATCGCCATTCAAATGACAGCGTTGTTTCCCCCAAAAGTGGGCGGGGCCGTAAAGTGACGTAGATGTTACAAAAATCTCCGGTTTTCTTACATTTCTGATCGGATTGGCAAAAACTTCAGAATTTGTATTGACCGCCGTTCAACTGACAACGTTGTTTTCCCCCAAAAGTGGGCGGAGCCGTTATTTTTGCCCGGAAGTGACGCATTTGTTACTCTCATGTATAGGCCGTGAAGTTGTTTGCGGCCTGCCAGTAAATCCAAAGCAGAAGAAGAAGAAGTGACGTCAGCGGCTTCATTTGACTAATCCTCCCTCAGGGACTCATTCCGGTGTGAACGCGATCTGCTCTTTAGTTCATCAGAACTAAAGAGTTCATCAGAACTAAGTATGGCAAAGTACTTGGTGTGAAAGCGCCGAATGTATAGATACAGCTATTTTTTCAAAAAACACACACAAAGCATTACACACGAGTGATTCATTAACCAGGCAAGCATACGCAGAGATAATATTTGCTATAATACAAATATTTACTATTATTATACTACTTTACTCTCATTCGTCTCAATGGAATAAGCAAATGCAAATGACCATCAAAAGGAGAGATTATAAGATAATTGTACAGAAAGATAATAATTATAATCGTTTCACCTCTGATACTAAGCAGGTTCAAGACTCAAAGGCTCATTAAACATTATCTATACAGCTGAAAACTTGCTTTATGAATATTTACAGGATTATCACGAGACATGGAATATGGAAGTTCACAATACTGTATCCTCAAGGCCCTTTCTTGTCTCAGGCACCCTATCAAAAGTATTGAGAAATGGTAGAAAGAGGAACCGCCTTCACATTTTGCAGCAGATAATTTTTTACTCAGGTTGCACTTGGCTCACCTGGCTCTGACTCTGAGGTTGGATTTGTTTATTGTCTACAAGCGTCTAAACCTATTAGAGAATGTAAGCCTCTTTCAGCTTTCTTCATCCGCTGAATTGGAATGAATTCACAGTCGCAAATAAAGAAGGTGTTGGTACAGTAGCTCTAGCTCTTTACTGTGTGTGTGTGTGTGTGTGTGTGTGTGTGTGTGTGTGTGTGTGTGTGTGTGTGTGTGTGTGTGTGCGTGCGTGCGTGCGTGTGTGTTTGTGTGTGCGTGTGTGTGTGTGTTTTTGTGCGTGCGTGTGTGTGTGTGTGTGTTTGTGTGTATTGGTGTTTCCTTTAAATTAATATTTAGAATAATTTGGAAAATGTGCTCCACAAGCTCAGTAGCCAAGTATGACATAACCCTGGGAGTGTCTCAACAGAGCAATGCTTCTTTATGCCTCCACAGCTAAACAATATATATATGGTTATCATACAACCTGCTGCGTGATGTCTTACAGACCTCCTACAGGAAAACCGACATTACTATCCTGTCGACGTGGCAGTGTAATAGGGAGTATGTACATTAATCATAGAGGCAGGTTGACAAACTTCATTTAAAACAGAATACAATTACAGTACCTTGTTTTTGCGTCTTTTATGCTGCTACACATTCCTTACATAAGATGGCAGAGCTAAACACACAGACATGACTTCGCACCACAGAGCTCAACAGTACCAGCACAGATTAGTAACTCGTGGCCAGTGAAGCAGCTCTGGTTGAAAAACTGAGGCTTGACTGCTTTGCCCCAGGGTGGTTTTTACAGCAGTTGATGAGAGAGGAGGAGAGTTCAAATATTACTCCAACAAAAACGTTTTGTAGCCACTTGAGGGATTTAAACAGGTGACATTTTGCTCACTGCTCTCACCCCACTGACACCCCGTGATATCCAGAAGAACTATTACAAGATGCTGCAGGTAGCATTGCACCTATGTGATGTAGAGGGTTTCAATGGCTCAGTCCGATGCTTAATATACAAATGAATATTATACTAATATATGCAATATTAAGCGCCCTGTTTAACAAACAGATGCTTAACCACAAACCCAATTTGCTGGAATTATTATGGGCAAAGTATGCCAGTAAAACCATTTAGTGGTTTAACAAGAAAGCTGTTTTATGAGTACTCAACTAAGTAATCTCTTTTTATGTTTTAAATGTGACTGTTAATGCCCTTTATTTATCAAGGTATGTGTGTGTTAATGTTTGTTTTTCTGTTCTCTCTCTCTCTCTCTCTCTCTCTCTCTCTCTCTCTCTCTCCAAAACACCTTTTAGAAGATTCATATTTTCTTCCTTTTGGCCCTTTCCCCCCTTTCCTGCTCCAGTCCTGTCTCTAATGCCCTCCTTCCTTGCGTTCATAGTGTTTGTGGCCCTCGTTCCCACTGCTCTGCCCTTTTTTGTATTTGAAACTGCTTGGGTCCAATCGATCTTTGTCTGGCAACAGGATGTTTTTCTACCTCTGTAGTTGCATTTTGGGTCATCCTGTACTTTTCCTGTTAGAGCAGTCATAGGAAAATACACGGTAGCTTTGGGAAGATAAGGGGCATGAGAAAGCAGGGGGACAAGCCATGAATTACCTTCAAATACTGATTAGTGTGTAATGAGACACACAATAACACTTACACTGCATTACATTTGCAGTCAGAACAAATGACAAAACGTAACATTAGAGAACATGAACAGCTTTTGTTTGCTTATTTTTATGAAGGTCAGGTTTTGCTTGTTTTTCTTTAGATTCATAAATCAAGCAAGGGTTGAGCTTGATACATCCAGAGATGTGAAAAGTAATCAGATCTTGTACTTGAGCAAAAGTAGAAGTACCAGAGTGTAGGAATACTTTGTTACATGTAAAAGTACAAAAGTATTTTCATCAAAATATACTTAAATTACTCATTTTGAAGATTGGCCCATTTCAAGTAACTAAAGGTATCAAATAAAAAATGTGGAGTTAAAGTACACAATTCACCCCTGAATTGTAGTGGAGTAGAAATACAAAGTAGCATACAATGTAAAAACTCAAGTACAAGTATATCAATACTTGGGTGAATGAACTTAGTTACATCCCACCTCTGGATACATGTATATTAACTTTATAATAAACAAGAAAACTGGTAGGCCTGCTTGTTAGAGCAGAACCTAATATTGAAGGAATTCGTTTTTCTGTGCATTATATTATACTCACACACCCACATTGACAAATACTCCCCTTTTCACTTTAAAATAATGTCATCACTACATGCAAAATCCTGTAACCATCCTGCAATCCCACTGAGAAACCTTCCTTCATCTTGTGCAGAAACAGAGGTAACTGTAGGTGTCAGCATGACACCAGTAATAACCACCAATCTTGTACAAGAGTTGCGAAACTCAAGAAAAACAACTATTGTACATAACCACAGAGGAAATGTGTTGAGCCTCATGTAATCCTTTTTTCTCTCCTGTGTTTTCCCTCTCAGCTCCCCCAATGATCCGGCTGTCAGTGAACGACACGGTGGTGGTGGACCCCGGGCAGGATGTGCTCCTAACCTGTGAGGTGACGGCAGGTTTCCCCCTCCCCACCCTGAGGTGGTCGCCCCTTCCCCTCAGCGCACAAGTTCGAGGGCCAACGCTCAATCTGCGGGCGGTCACACCGACTGACGCTGGTTTCTACAACTGTACGGCTTACAACAACGTGGGCAACCAGGCCCGCAAGAACGTCAATCTGGTTGTCAGGAGTGAGTAACGTGTGTGTGTGTGTGTGTGTGTGTGTGTGTGTGTGTGTGTGTGTGTGTGAGTGTGTGGTGTGTGAGGTGTGTGACACGCTTGCGGTTGATCCATCATTAAAGAGAGCTGATGTGAATCTTGTCAGAATAGGCGGGTTAAGTATCGCTCTTTTTCTAATTCCCCTGCCATTAAAACAGAAGCTTTCCATTTTCCCTCCCCTCTGGCTATTTTTAGTCCCTTTTAATCATCTTTATTCACTCCAATTAGTTAGACTGGAGTGGAAGCAATTAGCGACAGTCTCTTCTGTTAGTTAACACTGTAGAGAACGTATGCTGGATGGGTTTCTCTTGTTAGCTTAATGGGCCTGAACGCATCGTCACACCAGCACAGGTGGTAAGACGGCGAATGAGACACACACACACACACACACACACACACACACACACACACACACACACACACACACACACACACACACACACACACACACACACACACACACACACACACACACACACACACACACACACACACACACACACACACACACACACACACACACACACACACACACACACACACACACACACACACACACACACACACACACACACACACACACACACACTTGTGTTTAATGAGTGCATACATATTTTCAGGTAGGAATGTGACACAGTTTCAAATGCACATGGCTAGAGACACATCACATGCACATACAACATTGTATCCACACTAACCAGGTGAAGCTGCAGGATCATCTTAAACATATGGTCACTGCTTCATATCCATATCTCCACCCAAGCATCTTGTTAACAAGCTCGAAAGGAGTTTAAATCAAGCCCTCCTCTCGTCCTCGCCGCCTGTCTCTCCCCTTAGTGGGGATACAGAGAGCTGTTTTGTATTCAACATGGAAATCTGTTGGGGAAACTCAGCCTTTGAAACTGAAAATGAAATGTGACAGTATGAGAGTTACTCTTTGTCCTTGATTTTGTTCCCCACCTCTCCTCCTCTCCCCTTGTTATTGTATTCTGTTTCTGTCTGCTTTTGTCTCTCCCTCTTTCACAATTAGTTTTTTTCCTCTCTTTCTTTCTCTCTTTCGTCTTCAATTTCCTTTTCCCTTTGGTTTTCTTTTGCCAGGCTGCCCCCTCCTAATGCCTTTCATGCTTGTCACAAACTCATCTTCTGTTCTGTATTAGGCATCTTCCCTCCTCCTACGTCCATCCTTTTTTCTTTTAATTGCTTTTTTACTCTCATTATCTCTCAATAACCATTCTGTCAAAACTAAGTGCACTATCTTGTCAAATCGAAAGGTTGTTTGTATTCAACACACTTAAAGAACGGTATTGGCGTTAGAAAAATATGTCCAGCAAATGTTGAAATAAAAAAAGGTAATGGAGAGATTAATAAACATATACATACTGTATAATAATCATGGAGTACAAGGACACATATGTTTTATCAACGCCACGCCCCCTTCGTTGCTCCAAGACTGGCCTAACTAGTTAACAAACTAACAAACCAACCAACCAACCAACTAACTAACTAACTAACTAACTAGCTCGCTCACTCACTCACATTTTTTTAAAAGCACACCACCCTCTGAGTTTGGACTACCTGGCTACCATCTGGTAGCTTTAATTCTACATAATGCTGCAATAAGTTATTGCCTAAGTTCTGTATTTAAGTGGCAAAAGGTATGTGTGTGTTAAATTAAACATCCCTTGTAGAATGTGAATTAGTTCCATGAGGTGCTTTATATTAAAGATACCTTTTTGACAAAGTGAAAGATTATGGAGATTAAGTGCAAGTATGTAAGGAGTAGGAAAATATATTTTAACTATCTTCATATTCATTCCTTCAATAGTCCCTTCAGCAGGGATGTTACCCAAGTCTCCAGCACAGACAGCCTGACACTGTACCCTCTATTTAACTGGTTCTGCTCTCTGCTTCTTCACCCCACACACACAGCAATGAGTAACCTGACCTTCCAGATAACACCAGACTCCAACAAGGACAGCGAGACCATCCAGATGGGTCGGGACCTCAAGCTGTCGTGCCATGTTGATGCCACCCCACAGGACAAGGTCAACTACACCTGGTACAAGAACGGTGCACCTGTTTTCAACTCGGATAGCCTGATCTTGTTGCGCAGTGATCCAGACATGGCACCCGGCACCAGTAGCTTGGAGATTGTTGACATGAAGTTCAGAGACTTGGCTACCTACAGCTGTGTGGCGAACTTCCCCGGCAGCAGGGTGCCAGAGCTGCGTGTGGATGTCAACATCTCTCAGAACAGTGGTGAGGTTTTCCGTTCATTTTTCATGTGTTATCGCTGTCAGACCGGGACAAACTTCCATTACTGTCTCTCTGTCAGTTAATGTGCTCCAAACATCCTTTGATTAGTCAGATGACGATGACGATGACGATGGTTCGAGGCATGTTTTTGAAGGATTTTTGTTTTAAAGCTGACTGCATCCAGATCTGAACACACAGTCACTGTCAATTTGTTTTAGGGCTTTGTGTAACTGTGCGTTTGTGTGCTTTATTTGTGGTTACCGGTAATTATAATGTGCGCACTTAATTACTGAGCAGTTATCTTTTTTTACTGTTCCTGTGTTGCTTTAAACTGTGATTCTCCAATAACATTAGCGTGGTAAATTTCAGTTTATTTCATTTATTTGTATTCCCCGTCTGTCTCTATTTTACAGTCTCTCTGTTCACATCATCTGTCATTGTTAAGTCATGTCCCATCTAGAGTTATTAAACAGTAACATATAGCCCTTTTTTCCAGTCAATTGTTCATTTTATATGTTGTTTATTCTGAAATTGAATTATTCTTATCTATACTTTTATTTATTCATTTATTTTAACAGGGACAGTGCACATTAATCAACATTTGTGGAAATGTGCCAGAGTTAGCCAAGAGGCTATTTTTCATCTGAAGTCCCTGGACAGATTATACCTTTTTTACTAGACTAACAAGCTACAATAAATAAGAATTTCCTTTGGCTTTTTTGTAATGCAAATTGTATGAATATTGTTTCCCTTTATTGCAGCAGTTTGTGTAATTGTAAAAAAAAAGTAAATTACATAATCGATGGTTCTTTCTGTTTATGTAGAGAGTGTATTTACACTTTTCTCTCTATTATTTTCTTTCTAACCCTGCCCTTTCCTTCCCTGCAGTCTCTCCTCCAGTGTTGGCTCTTCCACCAGGAGGTCAGGTGGTGAACGTTCGGGAGGGAGGTAACATCGACCTGGTGTGCTTGGTGGTAGAAGGCAAACCCCGTCCACCTATACTGTGGTCACGGATGGAAAAAGACCTGCTAATGTCATCAGGGGCAACCACGATAGAGACACTTGATGGCCGCTTGATGCTAAGGAATGTGAGCCGGGACATGATGGGGGCGTACCGCTGCCAGACTGCTCCGTACAACGGACTTAACATCAAACGCAGGGAGGCACAGGTCCAACTCAATGTGCAGTGTAAGTGTGCATCAGATAATAACAACTCAAACTACAACAACATACAAAACTGCTCGTCAAGCAGCAGAAGGACAGGGTCACTTGCATGTGTGTCAATGTAAATGAATCCAGATTGGTTAGAGCTGCTTTTAAATACTGTTTCTGCTGCATTTAGTCTACTATTAAGATAAGACAGGATAATATAAAACTTGATGATGATCCCATAGGTATCATTAATTAGTCATTTGAGCTAAACTTAGGAAATATAAAATATGCAGTAGCAATGTGTAAAATAAGTGTGATATATACTTATTTTTTTAATGAAAATAATAGTTTAAAAGCTCTAACAGACATAATTCAAACAAAGTTATTCCTAATGGTACCTTTTGCATAGGCCTCTATACACCTTAAAACAATTTCTTTGTTGTTATGGTAATATCAGAGATCCCTTAAAACACTTTTATTTTTGCTCCACACTCAATTGTGGCATAATCGTCACAATTTCCTCAAAGCCCTAAAAACAGATACAAAAAAATGTATTGTAATGTAAAGAGTGCAAAAAGGGAGTGTAAAAGAAAATGAGGACACTACTCGATGGCTTTAAGGCTGTGTTCTCTATACCTTTCCCTTCCACTTCGTGAACACTCCAGACGGGACTGTCATTATAAATCTCCCGCAGGATGGGCTTTGAGTAAGGAATGAGAGCTGTTTTGCTAAAAGAACACACAATTGTAATGCCGTCTCCATTCCCAAAAGGTTACCCACTTTGTTTGGATTGTAATGGCGCTAGTGACTGTGGAGAGCTTCACGGGACACATTTGATTTAAATGTTTCTATCTAAAAAATGTGCACATAGTCTAGGTAAAATCACTTGGCACCCACATCTGCATGTACATCCCCTGCTGTTACTGACTTTGAGCACTTTCCAACTTATAGTGAAACTGATACTGAAAAACATGTATTTTACAGAAACTAACTGTTCTGCTTCCTGAAAAACAGAATAGCAGTAGGTTACAAATACATTATTTGCCTCATCTAGGTATAAACTAGCACTGGATGTTCTTTATTAAGCATCTCGTAACCAGTATGTAAAATCAAACATTGCAGACATAATCCTCAGAGAGCGTTGGTTGAGGCTGACCTTCTTAGTTGCATCACCCTAGTATTCGGAATAAACACGGACACACACTTTTAAGCACTTAAGTTGTATCAAACATTTATTAGTTGAACATAATAATAATATTAATAATACATTTTATGTGTATAGCACACTTTAAAAACAACGTCATCTCAAGGTGCTTCACAATTGAATTATTAAAAGTTATCTAATAAACATATTTAATAAAAACATTTGAAAATAAAATACATACAAAACTAGGGAGTTGAGTTAAAAAAAAAGATATAGATTGGAACCTGCTGTGTGTCACAGCAGTGTATTATTGCATTGGTAAGTGCTCGGTTTTATTCAATAAATGTATGTTAACAGGACGCAAGTACTCAATTCAACCCTTTCAGCACCCTCCTCGTGTGCACAAGGTCAGGCCTTTTAGGCTGCAATTAATTAAAGTAATACAATGTACAAGATATAACAATTACACAAGGATACAAAAAGAAAGAGCAGTACATCTAATACTTAAAGGTGGGGTAGGTAAGTTTCAGAAACCGGCTCGAGATACACTTTTTGTTATATTCCATGGAATGCTCTTAACATCCCGATAGCAATGAATATCTGAAGTGCTTTGACAAAAAATCCATAAAAAAATGTCATCTGTGGAAGCGGTAGTACTGTAAAAAGTACAACCAATCCGGGCTTTGCCGCCCTGTCTGTCAGCCTTCCATCTCGTGCACGCACAAATGTATCTCGTGCCCTCATTGGGCGTGCCGTCATTGGGCGTGCCGTCATTGGGCGTGCCCTCATTGGGCGGGCCGTCATTGGGCGTGCCCTCATTGGGCGTGCCGTCATTGGGCGTGCATTGCAGCAGTACTTCAATGACTCGCCAGCAACAGGCGGCCACTTTCACCTGTCTGCTGACGTCATGTGCGCGTTCATGTGTGTTGGAGGAGGTGCTCTGTAAGGAAGTCTGAAGGAAGGGGCGGATTCTTTTCGGCTGTGTAATTTCAAATGTTAGTGCACTCAAGCCGGTTTCTGAAACTTACCTACCCCACCTTTAACTAATGACTCAAAGAGAGAGGGAGATGAAAGGCTAAGGACTGTATTCATTAAGGAACTGGAGTTATGAAACGTGTCCTTTTTCAACCAAAGTGCTGATAAACTCAGAAATTCAACATTTATTATGTCTGAATAATCTTAACAAAAGTTAATCTATATGGATAATATTGTCAATATATCTGAATATATTAAGACTGTGTATAAAACCCTGTACATATTGTAGTATATTATATTTATGTATATTTGAATTATATGTAATTCAATTATATATATTTAAATTATATATATTATATATTTTAGAATCTTGAATCTTGAAAAATATGGTGACATGTGTAAGGAGTCAGAGTCATTGCTGCTACAGTATAGGTGCATTTGTTAAGTTGCCAAACAACCAGAAGAACCAATAGCCACTAAGCAGTACATGTATGTTTTAATGTAATGTTAAGATTATTTATTTTACTGAAGATCACAACCAACTGTGTGTTTGCCTGAGAGTACACAGCCTGTTCTTGGACCAATTTCCCACTGAAATTCTTGATGAAAACCCCCAAATTACATCTCCCCTTTTCTACTGTCTCCTCTCCTCTCCTCTCCTCTCCTCTCCTCTCCTCTCCTCTCCTCTCCTCCTCTCCTCAACTCTCCTCAACTCTCCTCTCCTATCCTCTCCTCGTATCTCCTCTCCTCTCCTCTTATCTCCTCTCCTCTTCAAGAAGGATTTACGGGGCTTGCTAATGCAGGCGGGGCGGAAGGGCAACACTATGCTCTGCTGTCCTCTCTGGCCAAGTCTGATTAATGGACCAGGTGGCCACCCCACTCTGGACGGAGAGGGAAACAGAGAGATGAGACAGATACATGAGCAGGACAGATGAAAAGAGAGAGAAACGGTGTTTAGAGATAGCTTGAATCAGGGATAGGGATGGCAAGAAGTTACAAAATGTGTGATTAGTAGGTTAGAAAGATGGAACAAGAGAGAAACAGATTGGCGATGTTAAAAGTGTTTAGCTAAGGACAACAAAAGTGTGTAAAAACAAATCTTTTCACTCTTCCTCTCCCACTGCCCCTCTTTACACCCCACCACTATTTTACTTTATTTATGTAATCAGATTTGCTTTACCTCCTTCCATTAACCACGAGATGGTGGGATAAGATATATGTACAGTAATGGATGCATGCTCTCATTTTTTATGGCAGATATAATTAGGAGGATATGCAGATTATTGCCACTGTAGCCATTCCCACTTCTCTCCTGGTATCCCTTCTTTCTTTGCCCACTTTACCTCTAAGAAAAGTGGCTGTTCTTCCTCATTGCCATTCCTATCATCATCAATCAGCTAACTGAGAGAACACCTCTCTCTGTCTTGTCATTCCCTTTCTGCATCCTGCATTCTCCCATCCTCTCCCAACCTCACATACTCAATCATCGACTTCTCTCACTTTCACACTGCACTTTCCCTATCATTTGTCTTCCTCATTGTCCTCTTCTTCAAGACCTGTTTCTCTCTACATTCGTCCCAACTCCTCCCTCTCTCAGTCTCATGTAAATTGATTTTTTTCTCTGTGTACTGTACATGTTTTGCTTGGTCAGTGTTGCATTCCCAGATGGAATCCATTCTGCATTCGATAAGACAGATAGTGAAGGTGTGCTCACTTAAATTATGGTCTTCTGATGATGAAAAATATTGCAGTGTCGTGTAGTGAGTCCCCGATGAGTAGCAAACAAATGAGAGAAAATGCTCAAGAGAATTTGAAAAGATGTATTTGAAAATAAACAAGCTTCACAACTTAAAAAGTGAGACATAATGCTGAGGAACTTAAATAATAGTTGAATTTAATATTTACGGTCATGTAAGGGGTTTGTAATAACTTGCCTCCCAATTCTTCTGGGGAACGAATGATTTATAAACTGCTCACAAACCAGCTCACAACCCCCCCCCCCGCCTTTATTTCTATCACCATCGCTCTACAGTTTGCCTGCTTTTCCTTACCCTTGCCACCTGTTTTCAAAGTCAGCCATCAATATGCATATGTGTGTCTCTAAGCAGGAGTCGGGTATGTGACCATACACTAATCAGTCTATAGGATTGCATTGACCTTTGACCTCCCACTCACTCCTCTGCTGCATCACTTGTTTCTGTTGTAGCTGCAGGAAGTATAAGCAACACATCCATTTCAAGAGGTCAGGAAACATAATATTGACTGGAAACACAATTTATATTCTCATTAAAATAAAAAAAACGTATGAAGCTGTATGTATGTTGCATCCTCATGTTGGGATGAGACATATTTGGTGGTTTTCCAGTCATGTTAGCATGCAGGTGCTTACTCACGGTTCTCTGACTGGAGTGCAAACACAGAATGGCAAACTGTGATTCTCAACAAGGATTCAGTTTGGCCATGCTATAGCAGAACAAACTAAACCGTGAAAGGTTCACTATGAGAGATTTGATAAGCTTTGTGTTCATTAATCTCAGCAGTTTTGTGTTTATTGTTTTTCTTTACCTTTTTGAGAATGTGAAAACAGTATGAGAATCAATCAATTTAACTTTACTGGCATGATAAATCATATCATAATGTAATAATGTTAATAGTAAACATCCAGCTACTGTAAGTCAGTGCAGTCTTCTCTCCTGCTCCTTACAGTACCCCCCCCTTTCTCTCCTCCTTACCCTAACTCATTCTCCGTCTATATTACAGGCATAACACAGATTAGACTTAATTACATATCTGTGTCTGACAAACTTGATTCATAAGAGACTCTAGTCGTGCTGCTTCACCCCTCGGGGCCCTAACACCAGATCTCATCACTGTTAGTCCGGCAATACCGTCATTAGAACCTTATCTATTATCTACATGATTTGCCAGGGGTGAAAAGCTGTGATTTGTAGCAGAGTCATTTGGCTGTCTTGTGTCCGGGCTGACCCCAGGGCAACAACAGCTAGTCAGTCATTAACCGCAGAGCTACACATCCCTGCTTACAGGTTAATTACAACTGGTTAGGATGGGATAGCAGCGGTGTTGGGACTATGCCTTGTAGAAATGCCTGATCCCTTGTGGAAATAACAGTTGCTCTGAGTCAGATTATTTGTCAAAACTAATGTTTTCTAACGCTGTGAGGAATTCTTCACTGCAGAGGGCAAAAAGATAATTGGACATGGCTGATGGTGGTGTTTATGTACACCGTTGCAGTGCATTTTGCATTATTCAAAGTTCTAGCTGAAATATCCTTTTCAAACTGTTCTTCTTCCGTTTATCTCCATCTCTCCTTTTATGATGGAAATAGATTTGAAAATGGAAAATTATTACTGATAATGAGTTTTACATGGATACAGCCCAGCAGTCAATTACGTTATCAAACTGTCAATAGTAACTCTTTTTGCACACTTGTAAATCACTGTTACCACAAGAGGACCTAGACTCGAGCATACAGTCATTAATGTGAACGAAATACATTAGGTTGATGGTTACAGTAGTTTGTGCTATTAGCTACGACAGACTGACATAGACGATTTCGCAATGTCACATTTATTGACATTGCAGGCTAAACAGTATAAATCAACAAACGTTGTAAGTAAACTGAAACTCGATTCTGTTGTCTCCTCAGATCCTCCCATACTGGACCCAGGCGACCCGGATGTGCGTTCAAGGAACTATCAGATGGTGACCCTGAGGTGTACGGTGATTCGCTCATTCCCGACACGCCTTATAGACATCCGCTGGTTCCGTAATGGCGAAATAATCCGCATGCCCATGCCAGACACTAAGGAGAAGCCAGAGCTGAAGTTTAAGCTGGACCCCACCAACAACGGCTCGTATGAGTGTCGAGTCACCAATAGTGCAGGGACATCAACATGTGCATTTAATGTCTCTGGTAAGCAAATGACATGAGCCAACTGTGAACTGCTACACCTGAAAATAATCTGTCTAAATCAATGTATCTACTGGTAATCCATCTCTCCAACTCTGCCATGCTCAACATGGTGCATTTATCTGTTCTTTATGATTAATGTATCAATGATATGTTGTTCTCTCTCCCTCCCTCATCTCACAGCACAACCCTACAATGCTGAGTTTTACTTCGACACACCCAACCCAGTGCGAATTCAAAAAGGAAACAACTATTCCTACAACCTGCAGTGGACACAGAGAGATCCTGAGGCCACGGATCGTATCATAGGTTACTGGATTAATGTTCGAAAGGTAAAGGAATACTGCACATATACATAGGTATACATCCCACACTCCCATGCATGCAAGCCTATGAAAGCACATGTACATACAGTACCAACCCAGTCTCACGGCATTTCGTGTTCACCAACACGATTTTTAATCTATTGATTCGTGTTCACCATCACGATTTGCCCCTTTTTTTCGTGTTGCACAGCACGATTTTAAAAGCAATGTATTTCTACTGGTAACGTGTTTCGTGCCTGCAGGCTGCAGCACGTCTTTTTCTCCGGTCGGGTCGTGGAAGACCGGAAGCTGTGTGGTTCATAAAAACATGTTCTTACTCAATATCAAGCCACAGTTATTGCTTTTATTTTAAATCGTATAATTTCGGACTTTTGGAAAATAAATGGGGCTCAGAGCCTCAGGATACTGAAATCTGTATTTTTTAAATCTTTTTTTCCTTCTAATTTGTTATTCTTTTCAAAATAACACACTGTTATTTACTCACCAATAACACACAATTATCTTTGCTTTTATTTATTGGTTTGATTCCATAATCTCGGGCTTTTTTGGCGTCCGTCAGGAACTGAATTTCAAAATAAATATAACCGGAAACAGACGTAGGCATTTCGAGCGATTACCCAAGATCCTCAGCTATGGTTTTAAGCTCTCTGATTGGATGTGTTAGCCGCAATGCATGCTGGGAGTTGGTGTTTATATTATATGAAATCCGGAAAACATTTTAAAAGTATAAAATAATACTTAATTCCGAGTGCTCTTGCTTTTCTCTTTGAAAGTCATCACATAACGGCATTGTAATACACGGTTCGGCTGCATTACATATTACAGATCTGCCGTAGTTCTTTATTTAGAGAGCCCTGATGAGAAGACCTTTGGAAAAACTGGAAGAAATGGCGCCGAAACTGAATACTTGACGTGGATCATAAATATATCAACAATTAAACAACATCTTCAATTTCTCTTCACACAATACGTCTCCTTGCAGTATCAACACTAATTCGGCTGACTTTTACATTTGATCTAATTCATAGATAGGTTATATTTACACCATAACGGTGCACAGCTGATATAAAAGGACTGTAGTTTTTAAAGATATTACTGATTTTCTTTGAATGTAAATACTGAGTCTGAAATAGTATAGCAATATGCTGTAAAATGATGTGAAAGCATGCATAAAACTATACATCTTCAGATGTTGTACATACACACTAATAATACAAAGTTATTATGGCTGTGTGTACCTTGTGTGCACCTCCTAGTGGTTAAAGCACGTTATTGAATTATTGTTTTTATGTGTTATATTTGATTAAAAAAATATTAAGAGTACATACTTTCATAGGGGGAAAGTATAAATATAGAAATATAGAATATAAAAAATCAAGAAGATACTATAAGTGATCTCTACAATAAAACAGTTTAGTGCAGGATGTACACAGATATTAATAGGAGGAGGTGCAAAACAGAAAAACGGATTAACCTTTATTTAAACATTAAATATTAAATATTAAGCCTGACAAAGTAATTAACGTCTAATATATAGCTTTCCTGCAATGTTAACTATGTTGAAGCACTTATTTTAACTGAGATTATACATATGGATTATACTCTTATGTATGTAGATAGAATACGAAATGTGCAGAATATGACAGTTTAATGGTGGAGGTACACACATATTGATAGATGTCTTGTAATGCACTGTTGAGGAACCTGTGACCCAAGTGTTTCATTCATTGCATAACTACACCGTAGTTGTGTATGATATGTCAATAAACCTTTGAACATCTTGAAAGGGATGTGCAAAATAGCCATATTTGAGCCCCATTTATTTTCCTCACAGACGGCAACAAAAGTCCGAAATTATACGATTTAAAATAAAAGCAATAACTGTGGCTTGATATTGAGTAAGAACATGTTTTTATTAACCACACAGCTTCCGGTCTTCCACGACCCGACCGGAGAAAAAGACGTGCTGCAGCCTGCAGGCACGAAACACGTTACCAGTAGAAATACACTGCTTTTAAAATCGTGCTGTGCAACACGAATCAATAGATTAAAAATCGTGTTGGTGAACACGAAATGCCGTGAGACTGGGTTGACAGTACAGTACGCACAGCTAGCCAATACACATGCACTCACATGTAGCACACATGTAGCAACTAGCTAACTTCTGGTTCAGCCCAAGGCACATTTTGGTCACATGGTTTATTTATTAGGTTTGGTATCACCTTCACTGAACAGACTAACAACTTGTGTATGGCAAACACACAAACGCACAAGTCCTTGAAGAGGGGAGTATGTAGCTAAGTAAACATGAGGCTTTATGAGCTTGGGCAGTGTCCGGCGTGTGTAGTCAATCAATGGAGACCTGAACTGAATTACAACAATTTCACAGCCTCTCCTCTCCTCTCCTCTCCTCTCTTCTAGCTTTATTTGTTTTTACCTTAAAATAACCCATTTACTTCCAGATTACTCTGATGCAATTCCTACCAATTGTTAAAAAGATGTTGTATAGAGGTCCGCTGTTTACAGAAATCTACCTGCAATAAGCACATCTTATAAGGCTTTCAATATATCAGAATGGATAGAAATGGGAGCAGGGCCAAACATAACTTATTGTGCACCAAAGCAAAGAGAATAAAAAGATAAAATGGACATTGTTGTTTGCTCATCAAATTGGGCCCATTATCAAAACATAAATAAAGGTAGACATATATTTTTTTCCATTCTTCGGTTCCTTCTTCTCCCCTCTCATATGTGCTCCTCTCTTCTTGTTCCCCCTTGTCATGCGTAGCAATCTCCGTCAGCTCTCATCACTCAGTCCTATCAAATGCGGACTCCATTGTCCACTCTTCAGTACTCAGAGGTGTAAAGATGAGATGCAGGCCCTAAAATGCCCCATTAAGGGGTTGCGCTTGATTTCCCCCGAACTAAGGTTATGCCTAACCATCCTTTCAAACTTTTAACATACGTCCACATGACTTTGCTGTCTCTGCAAGATTCTAATTTGGAGAGCCAGACAAAAGCGTGTTCACGGTGTTGTAACCACTAACAAGACCAGACCAACGTCTCTCATTTCTCTAGTTGGTTTAAGAGAGCACAGGTTTTGTTTCCATATTTCATATTTGCCTCAAATGATTGACTTTGAATTGATGTGACTTCCTTTTCACAGCCTGTGAGTGGTGTTTAATTAGTCTCGCAGTCACAAACTTGAATTTAGAATTACCTTACACTTAAATAACCTCTTACAACATCGCACTAACATCACCTTAAATCAGCTTTTTTGCCTGTAAACAAAACCAATTCTCCCAGGGAGATATATCGTATAGATTGTATTTGTCACAGTTAACATATACATAGCTGTTCTATAAACACATAAATACTGTTTAAAAACTGACTGACTAATGCTACTAGTAATGACCGATATTACGGCTGATTATAAGGATTTGATCTTCCAGAAACTCAAATACTTTTCTTCTAACCCCAACCAAACCCCTCCTTTAAACCGTTATTTAGGCCCTCTGAGCGGGCCCCTGAACAAAGTGTGTAGCCTTTGTCCACAACAGGAGAGCAACCTCAGGCCACCCTCTTGTTTTGTTTCAAACATCTATTCATAGATGACTGGCCTTGAGTCAGAAGACAGGAAGGATAATAGTGAATTATACACAACTAGCTGGTAGGTGTGTGTGCATGTCTGTGTTTGAGACACTGCAATAGGGGAAATGCTGGGTCTGCCAGCTTGCTTTTGTGCGGATGAATGGCTAATTCCCCTCCTCCTTTAAGACTTGGCTGCTTACCTCATTAAGTAAGACTCTACAGGGAGACCGAACATGAGCACTGGCCTATGCACATTTGATCGCATGCATCAGCTCTCTGAAATCTCTCGCTCTACCTCTCTCTTGTTCCCTCTTCCTTTGTCCTCTGTCCATCGTCCAATATCTTTCACACACACACCATCTCTTCCAATGTTCTAATACTTCCTTTTCCATCCCTCAGTCTTCACGCTCCCACTTGTGCTCCTCTCTCTCGCTTTCCCTCTACCCTTTCGGTTATTCCTGCTCAGACTAAATGGGATTTAATGTTGGTGAGCCGTGCATCTGAATTGCATTGATAAATAATTGCTGAGTCTTTATGCTGGCAGTGTTCAAGTAATGAGTAAGTGACAGTGTTGTACTTATTATATTTGGTTTAAATGTAATTTAATTTCAGGGTTTTCACCTGCATGTTTTTACGTGGGTAAGAGAGCGGTAAAAATGAGAAGGAAAAAAAAGGAAAAGCAGATGGTGAGATTGAGCGGGGAAGTGAATGAAGGGGTGCGAAAGAGAGAAATAAGATGCAAATTAAAGAAAAACAGCGAATCTCACTGGTCCTCTCGACTATTAAATAGAGTACGAGAACATTCAAATGTAATACCATCTCAATTTCACATCCCATCTATTTCTGCAACACTCTCCAGCTCATCCTCTTAACGCCCTGACACTCTTTTTAGCACATATAAGATGATGTATGGGGTCCCAGAGGAGACATGAAGACACAGAGGGGAATTAAAGAGGACTCAGATCAGTTCATAGAGCACTTCTCTTCACTCTGGGTCTGAGCACATGCCAATCATTTAGTGTGTCCATTGCTTGTTGCTCCTATGTAAGTGGTTGTGTTTTATAAATGGGGCTTTGTGAATAAATGTATGAATGATGGGCTAATGTATTCATTATCTGTTGGTACACCGTGCGTGCGTGTGTGTGTGTGTGTGTGTGTGTGTGTGCGTGTGTGTGTGTGTGTGTGTGTGTGTGTGTGTGTGTGTGTGTGTGTGTGTGTGTGTCTTCTCCCGCTTATCCGTGGTCGGGTCGCGGGGGTAGCAGTTCCAGCAGAGAGCCCCAAACTTCCCTTTCCCTGTCCACATCAACCAGCTCTGACTGGGGGATCCCAAGGCGCTCCCAGGCCAGCGAAGAGATATAATCCCTCCACCTGGTCCTAGGTCTACCCCTTGGTCTCTTCCCAGCTGGACGTGCCTGGAACACCTCCCTAGGGAGGCGCCCAGGTGGCATCCTAACTAGGTGCCTGAACCACCTCAACTGGCTCCTTTCGACGCGAAGGAGGAGCGGCTCAACTCCGAGTCCCTCCCTGATGACCGAACTTCTCACCTTATCTCTAAGGGAGACACCAGCCACCCGGCGGAGAAAACCCATCTCGGCCGCTTGTATCCGCGATCTCGTTCTTTCGGTCATGACCCATCCTTCATGACCATAGGTGAGGGTAGGAACGAAGATGGCCCGGTAGACAGAGAGCTTTGCCTTCTGGCTCAGCTCCCTTTTCGTCACAACGGTGCGGTAAAGCGACTGCAGTACCGCTCCCGCTGCTCCGATTCTCCGGCCCATCTCACGCTCCATTGTTCCCTCACTCGAGAACAAGACCCCGAGATACTTGAACTCCTTCACTTGGGGTAACGACTCATTCCCTACTTGGAGTGGACAGTCCATCGGTTTCCTGCTGAGAACCATGGCCTCAGATTTGGAGGTGCTGATCCTCATCCCAGCCGCTTCACACTCGGTTGCGAACCGATCCAGTGAGTGCTGAAGGTCGCAGACCGATGAAGCCATTAGAACCACATCATCTGCAAAAAGCAGTGGTGCAATCCTTAGTCCACCGAACTGCAGACCCCCTCCCCCACAACTACGCCTCGAAATCCGATCCATGTATATTACAAACAGGATTGGTGACAAAGCGCAGCCCTGGCGGAGGCCAACCCTCACCGGAAATGGGTCCGACTTACTGCCGAGGACCCGGACACAGCTCTCGCTTTGGGAGTACAGAGATTGGATGGCCCTGAGTAGAGACCCCCTCACCCCATACTCCCGCAGCACCTCCCACAGTAACTCCCTGGGAACTCGGTCATACGCCTTCTCCAAGTCTACAAAACACATGTAGACCGGATAAGCGTACTCCCAGGCCCCCTCCAGGATCCTTGCGAGAGTAAAAAGCTGATCCGTCGTTCCACGACCAGGACGGAATCCGCATTGTTCCTCCTCAATCTGAGGTTTGACAATCGGCCTGACCCTCCTTTCGAGTACCTTAGAGTAAACGTTCCCGGGGAGGCTGAGTAGTGTGATGCCTCTGTAATTGGCACACACCCTCTGACCCCTCTTTTTAAAAAGGGAACCACCACCCCGGTCTGCCACTCCTTCGGTACTCATTACCAGGCTGACAAATCCTCATTTACACTTCTCAACTATGTTTGGTTCTCTCTGCAGGGGTTTTCTCTGTATGGGAATTAACAGAGTTAACAGGCCTGCCTGGTTTCATCAAGTTGTCCTAACAACCCTTTTGTACACCCCGACAGTTTCCTAAAGAGTAGCGTAATTAATGAGAGAAAATTAAAATGTGATGATTTTACCTTTTTGCAACAAAGGAGCAAGATTTTCTAAGCCGTAGCTAATTTTAAAGACCTTTCCTCTGAAACTGTGTACTGGCGTAGGAGGCTGTCTGTCTTAAGAATCGCACCTTTTTAATTAATTGAGTGCACGTCCCATGCACATGCATGGAGAGGAGTATCATGTGAATATCATGCTGCTTTCAGATTAATTTAATTTAGTAGGGAAGCTATCACATGGATATACAAATGATGCTCTGAAAGGAGCTACAGATTTGTTCACAATCACAACAGACGGAAAATGTATAAAATAAATATATGTTATGTCTGAGTCTGTTTTAAGCCTCACAGAGAGAATTAGCACTTTATGGGATCTTTCCTTTGTATGCAATTTCACCACCTCTAAAAAATACCTTTCACTCTATAGCATTTCCCAATTTCTTTACCAACAATGTACAGTATAACAAAACATTTACATAATGTATGCCTGTGGAGTTATTAAACCCTGATACCGACATGCAGTTTAAACCTTACGGACACACAGCATCTACTGTAGTGAAGCATACACTTTATGTACACATATACTGCACATCAGAGAACTAATCAAAATCTAAAATGTCTCAGTTTGTACTCTTCTACTGTGTTGTGGCTTTCTTATTGCTTTTTCTGCCTTCACACACCTTTCTACTCCCATCTCTCAATCTTTCCACCTGATCTTCTATATCGACCACTCGTCTGCCTGTGGCTATGGAGTTGTGTATTGTGTGTTTCATTGAAGCAGTGCGGCTATTAGCTGACCTGGCTTCAGATCATAAGGCACAGTCTCACACAGTCACACAAACTCTCCTGTGCAAACACACATGCTCATTATCATATATATGAGAAATTAAGAATATTCATGATGAATTAGAGTTGTACGTTAAATCAAATGCATGAATAATGTATGTACATAATCAACCTCCCTATGCAGATGTACTCATATATGCAAGCACTCATAAATACAGAAAGAGTACACACATGACGACTACTTCACTTACACACACAATGTCAATGAATTGCTGGATCAATCATGAAAGGGATCCATTAATAGAGGATAATAGAAAAATGAACCTCACCCTCCTTAGTGTTTGAAGAAGCCGCCTCCTCTCATGCTGTCAGTCAACACTGCACACACACACACACACACACACACACACACACACACACACACACACACACACACACACACACACACACACACACACACACACACACACACACACACACACACACACACACACACACACACACACACACACACACACACACACACACACACACACACACACACACACACACACACACACACACACACACACACACACACACTGACTGTGTTACAATCTCATGGCTGCTCTCTCACCCTCTTTCACACATTCTATCTTGTTGTCTCTTTGTTGACAGCTGATAAAGACACAGCTGAAAAGACTGTGTGGCTGAAATGTCTGAAAGCATGTGGCACAGGAACACAAACACCCACACACATCAAGAGAATTATAAGGACTTCCATATTCATTTATCACCACCCCTCTGCCTCTGTAAATATGTCTCTCACTCAATTGGGTCACTTCTGACTGTCTCATTCTGGTGGTCCTTTCTCTACATGCTGCATGTCTGTTCCCCCTTCACGACCCATTCCCTGTCACTCACATACACACACAAACACACATGTGTTGTCAGATTACCCATTGAGGGAGACAGAGAGAGGGAGATGGAGTCTTTTAACTTCAGTGGGTGCAGCTGAATTCCTGTGAGTCACACTTCAGCACTTTATTGATCCAGTGTTTGTTTTCAGATCCACAGAAAGTGTGTGTGTGTGTGTGTGTGTGTGTGTTTTGCATGCGTTTACTCTAGTTATTTGTTCTTATCATCTATATCACACATTCTAACCAGGACCAAAACAATTGTGTGTGTGTGTGTGTGTGTGTGTGTGTGTGTGTGTGTGTGTGTGTGTGTGTGTGTGTGTGTGCAAAACAATCCACATTCCACTTACTTCTAAACTCAGACTCCTCAGCATTATTACCTCATCTCCCTGTGCTAACACACACTCTATGCATATTACATGAGCATAGCTTTTATATCCTGCTATATTTCACATCATTATGCATATGCTGTATGAGAAATGTGTAAATGTTTATATGGATGAATGTAAGCACAAGTGGGTGTTAAAAGGGCACAATACATTTTACAGTATAACTGCTACAATGCAAAATACACTATACAGTAAATAGTCAGTTATGGTCGATTAACTTAGCAAGTACTTGAGCAAATGTCTTACAATGCATATTGTACACTGGAAGCCATCAGTCAGTATAGTCAACAATATCAAAAGTCATGGTCAATGAAAACTGCACTCAGAACCTTCAAATTTCACAGATTTTGGAAAAGATTCTTTAGGAAGAAAAAGGTGTAAAGTTGTCATTATCTTTTTGGATTACCTCCTACAGCTCTGCACCCTGCTTCCTTCCAGCCTTTTACTTTTAATACAGTTGGCCATCTACACTTCTTCGTTATGTGTTAAAGCATGCATGATGCTAGCAGAAAGTAGTGTCATACACTTATACTGTACCTGACTGAGCATTGCATGTTACTTTATTCTTCCAGTCCATTAGATATCAGAGCAAAATACTTAGCTTTTTACTGCAATACATGACATGATGTTCTTCCAAATTGCAAACAAACTAAGATTTGACATTGAAAAAAAAGAAAACATCAAAAGAAAATAGCAATTTTCCAATGATTTGGCCTTTGACCCGGAGACAGATTTTATTTGTTTGTTTTGTTTGAAAAATATGTGTTTGTGATCCATCAAATTGTCCAGTGATTCCTATCGTAGGGACACAGCAATATACAGTACACTATTTATACTTTTTTAATGCAGGACTTTAACTTACAATAAAGTATATTGTTTTATCGTGGTTCTTAACTTAATGATCTGATGTCTTCTTACACGTGTCCTTCATAGTTATCAAATCCTTAGACTGATTAATTGATTTATTTGGTCGCTAAATAGATGTTTACATTGCATCGTTCTTTCAGCAGCTAGGGGTCCAGAACTTAGTCATGCAAACTTTAACAAGACACATCGCTGTTTGAGAAATCGAAACCTGTGACCTTTCCTTAATGTGATGGTCTCTTAAACCAAAAGGTTGCTTTGCTGCGTCTTTATTGAAAGATGCAGTATCCTGTTATATAATCCTGCTCAAAAGTTATATCTCTTTATTCATTCCCTGTTAGCTGATGCTGCTAACTAGAGAGATATCTGATGGGTGCAATTTTGGAATCAACCAAAAATATGTGGATCACACCCACTGCATTACAACAGGTGTCCTGTGTGCAAAGGTCATAGCCATCATGTAAACGTCTTGTGCTCAGAATTTGCTAGGAAAATGTAAATGGTGTAGCAGATTGGAGGGTTCTTTGACACAATTAACATTTATTCAAAAAGTGAACATTATTTTGTTATTTGTTTAGAGAAAATGTGTTTTTTATCTGGGAGAAAAGCTTATATCGCCTCGGTTGCTGTTGTGCATGGCGGGAGAAGGATGTTCCATGACTGGCAAGAGAGGGTGAAAAGTTGGAAAAACTGAAAACTGGAAACAGACAGACTGGCACTGTGAAAAGAAGATTTAACAGCCATTAGTGCAGTGCCTGGTGAGGAAGGGAGGATTTGATTCCAAGTGTGTTGCCCAGCACAAACTTGCAGACACCAGGCTGTGGCTGCCATATGGGACTGGCATAATAATTGGACTCATACCAAATGATATGCAGCCTGTGCAGGAGTCACCATGGTCTTGTCAATAGAAATGATTAGCACAGTCTAGCTAGAGTTTGAATTCGTGGTAGGGAGTAGACATCCAACTGGAATAGCTCACTTGAACTTGAGTGTCAGAGGACAGGAGAAAAAGCAGAAGTCACCGTGGAGATGTCAGAACATACAGTACTGAAGCAATTATAGGGAAAGTAATGGCATGCATCAGTGTATGACCTGCCAAACTGTTAACTATTTGGACTGGAGTAGCTGAATAGAAGCAGCACAACAACAATGCACTTTATTATTGTTATTTATACACTTTCCACAAATATCCCACAAAAATGGAATAGACAAAAATGGTTAATATAACTTTTTTATACTTTGCTTTTTGATCTTTTATATCAATTGTACGTGTGTTGGAAGGGCTTTGTGCCTGTGGACATGTACCACACACACACACACACACACACACACACACACACACACACACACACACACACACACACACACACACACACACACACACACACACACACACACACACACACACACACACACACACACACACACACACACACACACACACACACACACACACTCACACACGGAGGAGACGGCGGAGAGAACGCGCTCCGAGGTGTGGTTAAACTTTACCCGTCTCGATGCTCGTTGCCTAAAGTGCAATAAGAGTTTAGCATGTAAGGGCGGTAACACGAGCAATTTGTCTAAACATTTAGCAAAAATGCTCCACATTCAGACGGAGGAATGCACCGGGTTGGACTGTCTTTCTCGCAGCTCTGTAGCCCCATCCACGAGTAACGTTTCCACGTCAGGTATTATGTATGCTAGCAGCAACACACAGAGTTAACTACATTATACAAACATGGGCTAATGATTAGAGGTAACTGAGTTATTTATTTTGTTAGTTTTGTTCACAATTTTGTGTAGTTAGTTTACCTTATTTTTTTCTCCAAAATAACCGATACAAGTACCGTTAAAAGACCGGACCGATAAGCGGTATCGATAAAAGTAGTAGTAGCCTACCGTTAAAACCAACCTGATCTCACCAGAATGCGTGACTCCACCACGACTCCTTAACACCACAATGCGTGGTGGAGTCACGAACTTTGTTACATTTACGTGTCGGCACCACGCAAACAACCCCAATGTAAAGTGAATGAGGCTCCTTTGTCGTGGTGCACACACGCATTTCTACAACGTCCCGCAGTGAGCTTTTATTCTATAAAACGTTTTTAAAATCTACTTTATAGCTTGTAGTAACTCACGGGAGGCTTCTTTTATTTTATTTGTATTCATAATAATTTAAATGTTTCGTCAGAATGTATTATGGTGCATTAGTTACGAATTGTTGTTCTCAAAAAACAGTGCATTGTGTGTAATACAACTGTGATTTGTATTACATTAGTTAGTTTTTAAGGAAGGCCAGAGCTTCAGCTGTGTCCAATAGATTGTTCCCTAGTTAACGTTTTGTAAAAGAACATTATATTCCGATTTGATCATGTCCCCTTTATTGTATTACGGAGAGCAATGTGAGCGTCCATTCCCATTGGATAACGGAGGATTTTACACCCGGAAGTAAGTATACTCTTCACTGTCGATTGATTTTACAGTGATATCTGCACTACTCATCAACTCAAAAACACCAGATTATCCTTGTTGATTACACAACATTGATTGGTTTAAATTGTGTACAATGCTTTTGTAATTTTCCCCTTCGATTCGGAGAAACAAACATTTGTTCAGTTTAGGATGGCCGAAGACACTACACTACCCAGAATCCTCAGCTATCGTTTGGGACTACACCATGTGCTTTGCTTGACAATGTTGAAGTTTACGCTGAGCGACAAACAGCATTTTGAAATGGAATGAAACCCATCGACAGCACACTATTCAAAACAGGAATCGAACGTCTCCCCCCCCCCCCCCCCCCCTTAGGTCACAGGCTCCTCCAACAGTGCAACACAATAAAACAGATAAACAGAAAAAATAGTGCAAGTCAATACAAAAAGAAAAATAGTAAAAAGTGAAATAGTGCAATAAGAGTCTATACAAGTGATTGGAATATGATATATTAGACAAATCATTTCTAAGTAGCAGCCAGATGAATGTTATGGATGTTATTTCAAAGTTCAGGTGTTTAATAGTCTTATGGCCTGTGGGATGAAACTGTCCCTGAGTCTGGTGGTTTTGGTCCGGATGTAAGATAAGATAAGATAAGATGGTACTTTATTGATCCCAATTTGGGACATTGTTTTTGTTGCTGCAGCATAAAAGACAAGGCATTTTACAATAAAACAAAACCACAAATAAACAAGAATAGAAAGAAAAGAAAATAGAAAATATACGTGTTGAAATAGAAAACATAAATGTAGATATTATATATGCAAATATACATATTAAAAAATATATGACAATGGAATATCAAATATTGAACAGATTATATATGTGTACAATGTACAGCGAGGTTGTATTAGAGAAACTATGGAGCAGAGAGTTCTCTTCCAGACAGAGGTGATTTATTGTACAGAGTTATTGCAGTGGTCAGGAATGTGTTCCTGTGTCGGTCCTTGTGACAGCGGAGCTGCAGCAGTCTGTTGGGGAAGGAGCTCCGTTGACTGTCCAGCTGCAGGTGGAGAGGATGGGTGGGTTATCCATCATGGACAACAGCCTGTTCAGTGTCCTCCTCTCCACCACAGCTTCAAAGGGGTCCAGCTTGATGCCGATGACAGACCCAGCTTTCCTGATCAGTTTATTGATCCTGCTGGTGTCACCGGCTCTGATGCTGCCCCCCCAGCAGACCGCAGCAAAGAAGAGTGCACTGGCCACAACAGACTATAAGATCTCCAGCATCTTGCTGCACCAGTGGAAGGATCTCAGCTTCCTCAGAAAACAGAGTCTGCTCATCCCCTTCTTGTACACAGCGTCAGTGTTGATCCTCCAGTTCAGCCCATAAGTGCACTCCCAGGTAGTCCTCCACAACAGCCACATCCTCTCCTAGAATGCGGCTGTTGTGCCAGACGGCAGCAGACAGAACAGTTTGTGGCTGGGGTGATGGGGGTCTTTTATAATCCTGAGGGCTTTCTTTAAGGTTAACCTGGTATTTGTACTGCACCACATTTATTTTAGTTACTTTACAAATTCTGATTAATGATGTGAAATATAAACAACCCTTAAAGCAGACTTTAGTTACACCTGAGTAAAATTCAGGGAAGGTGATTGTCAAGTGCCAACAATCAGGAGAGATATTTGATTGGAGGGCTGGCTTATATAAAGCCAGTTGAGTAGCACTTGAAATGTTTTGGCTCTATGAAACCTGATGTACTTTATGATTCTGTTTTCTTCAAGCTTGTATTTTGTTGGTCGAACGCACTTATTATAAGTCGCTTTGGATAAAAGCGTCAGCTAAATGCAATGTAATGTAATGTAATGATTGTTGATGCTTGAGAAGACTAAATATGTATCTGCAGATCCCTATAAAGTATATACACTACTCGTTATTCTCTACAAATAGTTAATTAAAAACTGTATATAATTGCTATTTTGGACATCCCTTTTCAAGATTTCAATATTACTCTAAACGTGTAATAGCATGCTTTAACCAGTAGGTGGTTTGGGTTAAAAATCTGTCAAGTTTACAGTGTTAACAAAATAAAATATACTGCTGTTTCTGGTTTAGTTTACGACGGATATATTTAGTTATTGTTTTGATATTTGTAACACAAAAGCGATGGAAAACCCCACAGCAACACAGAAAAGATGGTTTTAACATGAGTAGTTAATAAAAAACAATAATATCAAAACAAATTATTACTACTAACTTTATTGTGAAATTAAAACAGAACGGTAAAAGAATAGTTTCCGGTCTATTCTGAGCCAGATCTCTGTAGATAAATACAAATACAGAACTACGACAGATGTGTAATATTTAATGCAGCCAAACCATTTATTACAATGCATTTATGTGATGACTTTCAAAGAGTAAAGCAAGCACTGCTGAATAAAGTATGATTTATCTTTTACGAAACGTTTTTTTTCATATGGAATGCAGTCAACCAATCACAGAGCTTGAGGCAACGCAGACAATAGCTGAGGATTCTGGGTAGTGTAGTGTCTTCGGCCATCCTAAACTGAACAAATATTTGTTTCTCCGAATCGAAGGGGAAAATTACAAAAGCATTGTACACAATTTAAACCAATCAATGTTGTGTAATCAACAAGGATAATCTGGTGTTTTTGAGTTGATGAGTAGTGCAGATATCACTGTAAAATCAATCGACAGTAAAGAGTATACTTACTTCCGGGTGTAAAATCCTGCGTTATCCAATGGGAATGGACGCTCACATTGCTCTCCGTAATACAATAAAGGGGACATGATCAAATCGGAATATAATGTTCTTTTAAAAAACGTTAACTAAAGGGAACAATCTATTGGACACAGCTGAAGCTCTGGCCTTCCTTAAAAACAAACTAATGTAATAAAAATCACAGTTGTATTACACACAATGCACTGTTTTTTGAGATCAAAAATTCGTAACTAATGCACCATAATATATTCTGACGAAAAATAAAAATTATTATGAATACAAATAAAATAAAATAAGCCTCCCGTGAGTTACTACAAGCTATAAAGTAGATTTTAAAAACGTTTTATTGAATAAAAGCTCACTGCAGGACGTTGAAGAAATGCGTGTGTGCACCACGACAAAGGAGCCTCATTCACTTTACATTGGGGTTGTTTGCGTGGTGCCGACACGTAAATGTAACAAAGTTCGTGACTCCACCACGCAATGCGGTGTTAAGGAGTCGTGGTGGAGTCACGCATTCTGGTGAGATCAGGTTGGTTAAAACCTTAACGATACCCATCCCTACACACACACACACACACACACACACACACACACACACACACACACACACACACACACACACACACACACACACACACACACACACACACACACACACACACACACACACACACACACACACACACACACACACACACACACACACACACACACACACACACACACACACACACACACACACACACACTCAACTACGTCCACTTATGCTGCATGCGTTACCTGATAATGGCATGCTGTGGGTGTACTAAGGTGTTATGCTGGAGTGGCTGACCTAATGCATTAGATTGAGCTCACTGTCAGGTCTTTAAGTAGCTGGGATCAGAGGCAGATACACAGCTAATGGATCCTTTTCTCTGTGGGTGGAATAACACAGTGTTAGCTCTATTAAAAGTGGTGCTAACTAAAAAAAAAAACACCTAACTTAACTTTCAAAAAATGAGGAGACAACTACTGGACTGCATTTACATCATAGCCATTTGTATTTCCGTATTCGTTTCTGTAATAAACAGCCAATCCTTTTTCTAAAGTTTAGGATTTAAACTGCAAAGTGAAATACATATTTCTTTAGATTATACTGATACAGGTTATATTTATTGAGTCTATGTTTTCAGAGCTTTGGGCAATATTACATTGTGTTGCATATCACTCAGTAACATAATTTTTTTAAGCAGAGTATGTTTCGGTGGTAATTCTTTTGACAGCTGTTTAGCTTTGTTTTGGATAAAAAATTAGTTTGAAACAAGTATGCAGTCCAAGATAGCTACAATCCAAGTCTTGGGGTATTTTGACTGGCTGTGAGCCCAGAACTGGCTGTACTGTATGCCCATGGGAAATTCCATTGACAGTAAATTGAAAATTGAAATGCCAGAAAGCGTGTGCAATAGGAAGAATAATATGACGATATAGTGATTCATAAGCTTTGTGTAAATAAAGGATTGGTGCTTCTGCAATACGAAGCAAATATCTTTGATCAGTCTTTTAGAGAAATGCTTTGATCATATCTGAGCAGTAGGCATTTCTGTCAGGAGTTTCACTTTTTCTGTTTATATAAACGTACATCATCACTGTAATTCTAGGATCAGTTAATATCACTGTGAGAATATTAACAGTTGGAGATGAACTGAAGCTTTGTGTCTGCATATCAACATAACATGGTAGAGAAGACATAAAGAAAAATAAAAGTTTCTCCGTCTGATACGGGGCTGTGGCTCAGTGGATAGTGTGCTGGACTTCAAATCAGGGGATAGCAAGTTCGAGTCCCACTGCAGTCAGCATGTCGTTGTGTCCCTGGCAAGACACTTCACCCCAAATTGCTCCTGTGGGGATTGTCCACAGTACTGAATGTATGTAAGTCGCTTTGGATAAAAGCAAATGACATGTAATGTAATATAATGATATCCTGGTGATCATCTTTTGTTGTGCAATGTATTTTATTTGTGCTGTTTTATGCAAGCTTTTACATATTTGTTAAGTATACGTTTTAAAATGTCTACATCTTCCCTGCTCGTGTGTGTGTCCCCTCTCTAGAACAAGCAGAACGTGCTCTCAAAGCAGATAGACCTCAAGGGCAAGGAGCCAGAGAAGGGTGTGCTGCTGTCCCACACCATATCAGACCTGAGGATCCCTCTGTCCTACGAGGTCCGACTGGCACCCATCACCACCTACAGCACCGGGGAGTACGCCAGTCGCACCATACAGTACTCAGAGCGTAAGTCTTATTGTAAACTACTAACTACCAAACATTTGTGTAACGTAATTATCTTTCATTTTTAGATACATATTGACAATGTACAAAGCATGTTGACTAAGCATAGCTGATTTTGTTTCCAAACAGCCTACACCTACCCAAGACCTTCAGGTGAGACTTCTCTCTTAACTTCAATCTTCTGGTTTTTAAGGTTAAGCCTGGTGTTATGTCATGATTGAGGATAGGGTGTTGAAGTCAGGAGTGCACGTTCACATTTTACTGGCTAATTAAGCTTTAATGGTGAAATCAATATCAGCACCATTTTGTAAAGGCAAAGTTTGGCATGACCCTGCCTTGTTTTTGATTACGTCTTGAGAGTGGGGGAACAGTGGAGAGAAATAAATAAAAGGATCAGTGTCATTTAATATGTCATCTAAGTTTGGTAACATTGGAACGATATGAGACCGGTTAATGCAAAAGGTTAATGAGCAAAATACTTCAAACACACTTGACGATACTACCTTAAAGGTGTGCCTCCTTTATCCCTGTTAGCTCCCCTCTCGCAAGTCCTTCACTCCCTGCTTCTCATCCTCACTCTTGCAATCCTTCTCTCTTTACAGTAAATTGCATCTTGTCTATTTTCTTCATTAAGAGACACCCCACATTTTTGCTGGCAGGAGTGGCAGTTGGCTCAGCCAGGGTGAAGCAATTAAAACAACAACATATTGGAACAGACTGCGAGAACAACAGTGCAAATAGAAAGGAGCCCATGTAGTGGGGCTGGGTGTGAATAGTAATAGATTAGCTGACTGAAACAAAGAAGCACAGACGAGCCATCCTCGTGGGTATCCCAGGCCATATGCATCTGCAGCGGACTGTGTGAGTGCTTGGGAAGCTCTCACAGAATCTGTCAGCTTGGATGGTTTTCGATAGCTGTCGTTGAACTCGTTTGCCTCTATTTCCATTTGTTTGGTGAGTCTGTGATAATGGCAGAGCACTCCAAATGGGCTAATGGAGGGGATGACATACTGTAGAGAGAAGCCCTTCTATCTGGCTTAACAAGACACGTCACCATCACGGATAATGGCATTTCTCTTTCCACATGTTTTTGTTAAAATGATATATTTTTCTCCATTTCGTTGTATGTGATTAAATCCAAAAGTAAAAGTTCTAAACATGCCAAAAAAAATCTGCCTTATATATCTCACACATATTTCACAATGTATACAGATTCAAGATCCCATTTTCCCCGTTTAGAGAAGTTGTAGCGCTTTGCATGGAAGACTCTTCTTTAATGAATGTATGTTGGTCTTTTGTCCCTTGTTATAAGCAGCCTTTAAAGTGTTAACAAGTGTCATATTTGAAATAAAGAATAACGAACTGCCTCTAGCTTAAACCCAAGGTAGAGTAGATCTATAGCTTTTACCCTAAGTATTTTGTTCCAATGTCTATATATTGTTCTCCATAATATCTCCAGCCTTACCTTGTTTTTTCGTCAGAAGTCTTTTAAGAGTTAAAGCTATTAACACATTTATCTTCCTTTTTTTATGTCTAGCTTTTCTACATTTGACATGGCCTGGCCTAATCATAGTTACCTTTAAAGTGTTCTGCATGTAGGAGTCATGCATCAGAATGTGCATAATATGCATAATTCACTTTAAGTTTCACATTATACACCCTTCCTCCCACATTGTGCCTATCACTTTGTCAGTAATTGCCTGGCTGTCTGATCTTCACATTTGAATTGCATATTGCAGAGGTTATTATATAGCTATATCGTTGCCATTAATATTACGGTAAAAGTGGGTCGGTAAAAAAAACCTGAAGATTATGTCATCGGCAGTTTGTGATGTCAAATGCTTTAAATGTCACTGATCAAAAAAAAAATTCTTGTTTTTTCTCCACATACACACACACCTCCCAGACCATGTGTGTGGTTTTGAGGATCAGAGGATCTGTGGTTTCTCTCAAGACCGGAGTGATGTCTTCGACTGGACGAGACAAAATCACCTATCCCAGAATCCCAAGCGATCTGCCAATACCGGACCCGAGACTGACCGCAGTGGAACCAAGGAAGGTGAGGAAACCAGGGAAAGATTGTATTTACAGTTTCAGTTCTATGTATTGTCGTCAAAGTATTACAGCGACAGGGCTGTATATAATACACAATGTACAATTGTACAACATTGTAATTACATGAATTTGTTCTGTTTCATTCGATCCTCGGACAATAGAGTGTTGTCTTGTACGTTTCAGGGTACTACATGTACATTGAAGCATCACGGCCGCGCACTGAGGGGGACAAGGCTCGTCTGCTTTCTCCACTTTTTAATGTGACCTCAGTCAGAGGCCCCAAGGGCTCCGGCAGGGTCCCATACTGTGTCGCTTTCTACTACCACATGAAGGGCAAGCATATTGGTGAGTAATACAACAAAACATAATTTGTCTCTCAAAAACACAAATGGTTATACAGTAGTGGGCACGCTCATACTCATTTCAATCGTGGTTCTCATATAGCTGAGCACCTGTCAAAGCTGAACTCTCCTCTTGACCCCCGCTTGTAGAGCTTGTCAGAAACAACATTGTATGTGTGTGTATGTGTGGGAGTGAGAAGGAGGGGGTAGGGGCGTTACTAAAGTTCTGTTTGTTTCTTCTTGTGCCTCAGTGTGTATTTGGAGGTGGCTGAAGGGGGCAGTGGGTGTGTGATTAATGGTAGTGGCAAGACACAATCAGTCATTTGGGGGAGCTGTTCATCATAATATGCTCCGTCACACAGCTAGAATGCATACATCTTGTAGCCAACACACCTGCACACACACAGGAATGGATTCACACAAAAAACGTACAGTAGAAGTTGCAAATACATAAAGGCACAAACACACATTTGTTCACAGACACGCACACATACACAATGTTGATTTATGTGTCCATAGCACAAGCCTGCAGGCTTCACTGTAACATTTGTTACATTCTGACCTGCCCTGCCTCCTAAGGATATTATAGTGTTTGGAAGGGCACAACGTTGGTGTGTGTGTGTGTGTGTGTGTGTGTGTGTGTGTGTGTGTGTGTGTGTGTGTGTGTGTGTGTGTGTGTGTGTGTGTGTGTGTGTGTGTGTGTGTGTGTGTGTGGTAAATGTCCACAGGCACAAAGCTCTTCCAACACACGTACAATTGATGTGTGTGTGTGTGTGTGTGTGTGTGTGTGTGTGTGTGTGTGTGTGTGTGTGTGTGTGTGTGTGTGTGTGTGTGTGTGTGTGTGTGTGTGTGTGTGTGTGTGTGTGTGTGTGTGTGTGTGTGTGTGTGTGTGTGTGTGTGTGTGTGTGTGTGTGTGTGTGTGTGTGTGTGTGTGTGTGTGTGTGCAAAACAAGGAGACGAGTAAATGCTAAATCAGTCACGGAGCGCTTGCTTACGATCAGTACATGCTGTTTGCAGTTATGCCCAGCGCTGCTACAAGTCCTCCCTCAATTTACTCTGTTGTTTTCCCAGTCTCTTCCAATCTGTTGTCACTTTAATTGCCTTACCTTGGCAGAGCTCACACTCCTGCCAGGAAGACACTGTGTGACTCTTAATGACCAAAAGAAACAAGACGAGGATAAGAAAGAGAGGTCAGTGAGAGGAGAGACGATATTAGAAGAGTGAGGGAAGGACGGGGGTGCCTTGGGTAGGAATAGAATGCTCTAATGAAGAGGAAGGGAGAGCAAGCAAAGAGGATGGTAGGAAAAAGAGATGGACAAAGAATGAAGTGCAAGAACAAAGGAAGCATGAGCAAACAAGTATGAGGAGGCATTGAAGGGAGCAAAAAAAAAAGCCTAGAATGGAGAGCTGCAGTAGAGGCCATCAACTTGTTAATGTTCAGAAGTAGTGAGAGGATGGAAGAGCCAGTGAGTTATCCTGAAGCACTCTAACAAGCTTCAATGTACTCAATCGTATAGTGTTCAAGTACTGTCAATTGTAAAAGGGCTGTATATATTAAGAGCATTAAGGTACTTTGACACAAAGACATTTTTAGAAATGCTGTAGAAATGTTGCTCTTTTCTGACCTACATATACTTTAGCTGTTTTATAATCATGGTTTCATGTGGATATGAAACACGTGAACATATTTTTGAGGATTTTCAATTTGAAAAGAAAGCATATGATCTTTGAGGAGTTCAGATGTTTGGGTAGCAAATAGGCTAACACTGCAAATAAAGACCTCCCCATGTGATGTGTTTTGTTGTTCACCTTAATGTGCTTCTCTTTGGGCTTGCTGGCAACAACAATAAACCACATTTAATTAGTTTTCTTTGGCATTAGGTAATATTTCAGACTGGCTCAGATTTGCAGAGTGCCAATGGCAAGCTTTCCTAAAATCACTGGATTATGTTCACTTCACAGTTATGGATAGCAAATTAGAGTTTGGGGTTGTTTAAATGTTTGAAATGTTGTATGCAGCTGTGGATTGTACTTTTTATTACTTTTAATTAGTTTGCTGTACAAATATTTACAGAACTAGAAGATAATGGGGTGCCTGTGTGTCAGGTAAAATGCTTTGAAACGTTTTATGTCAGCACTCATTTTCGAAAAACCTTCTGATAAGCTTGTTGTCTAGCAAGGTTTAGCTAAGCCTAGATTTGACCTTTTTCTTTTGCTGCTGAATTGATTATCTAATCAGACATTTTAATAAACGTTTTTTTGCTTGTTGTTTGGCGGCATAAACTATAGTGTTGGCTCTCAGTTTAACACACCAGAATACGGAAACACAGCATCCCTCTTTAGGCGCAGATTATGGGCAGAGGGACAGGAGATCCCATGCAGGCCTTCTTTTGATTATAAATGTATCTTTTATTTAAGTTAAAAAAGTGTGTGTGTGTGTGTGTGTGTGTGTGTGTGTGTGTGTATGTGTGTGTGTGTGTGTGTGTGTGTGTGTGTGTGTGTGTGTGTGTGTACATCCGACTGTGTGTGTGGCTGTGTTTCTTTGCTGTCCTCCTCACTAACGTTTGTACGAACAAGTAGCCCTGATAGAGTTGTGCTTTCTCCTCTGCGTCTCTGACATTAAAACACTCTTTGCTGTCCCTCGGTCCAATCAATAGACTGCTTATCAGAGTGCTCTTCCTTTTCTCGTGTGTGTGCTTGTAAGTGTGTGTGTGTGTGTGTGTGTGTGTGTGTGTGTGTGTGTGTGTGTGTGTGTGTGTGTGTGTGTGTGTGTGTGTGTGTGTGTGTGTGTGTGTGTGTGTGGGGGGAGAGTGAAAGGTGAGGGTGAGACAGGATAATGGGTGGTGAATGAGGAAGGAGACAACAAGGCTTAGTAATGTGGAGGTAGAATGACAGAGTGGTGGTGATACAGGTGAGAGCGGGCTACACCAGCATTAGTTATGGTTTCCTTCCATTATATTCCTACAATGACACCCATATCCTTTCAAATGTAATGTGACAGTTGCATGTGACACTTTTATGAGGCTATTCCAGCTGCAATATCAGTACATCATTTTTACAACAAGTATTCTGCTGTTTGTACCTGCACGGAGCATACTGTAGACAACCTCAAAATAATCCTGCTGTTAATGCAATAGTATGATGTTTTATAGAACATTGTTGCTTTTTGTTAACTTTGATCAGAAGATCAATACCACCATGATACACTGTAGCCTCTGTATGTTAAATAAGATATTTACTTAACTTGGGATAAAGACCAGAAACAAATAGAAACAATCTGGAACAAGAAAGTCCATATTCATCTTTATATAAAGTGTAATTATCTACTTTATTACAGTATGGTATACCAACTGTTCAGTGGTAGACAAAAGAGCTCTCGGGAGACTTTAACATAGCATGGTAAATTCTGACTTCCCCTGCCCTCACTGGAAGACTTATTCAGATCACGCTGTATCCACAGAGCCAGCAGCATTGTGAGGGATGCAAGTCACCCCACCACTATCTCTTCTCTCTGCTGCCATCTGCAAGACGCTACAGGGCAACAAGGACCCACACTTACAGGCTCCAAAACAGCTTTTTACCCCACAGCCATCACTGAACTGAACTCCACAATCGCTGTAACTAAATAGGCAACACTTGAAATGCCACTGAGTTCTACGTTTTTTGATATACCGATTATATTTCTTAATGTGCCAATGTAACTGTTACTTTTTCATTTTTATTTTTAATTACTATGGAAAGTGAGCTTGCGTTCAAGTGTCATATGTTACATTAACTGTTTCAAAAGCCTCACAGCATTCGTCATTACACAATGGGGGCAATGAAAATAAAGCCATTATTTTCTATAATCTATAAAAGTAGTTCTCTAACACTCCGTTCGATGTCTCACTATGGGATGCGCCTCATCGCGGAGCAAACAGAAGCATCAATCTCATTACGCCAATCCTGATTTGCTGGTGATCTTGACGTCAGCGTCAGGGGAAATCACCCCCTATAAGTAGCTTGCGCCACGACGCATGCGTCATTCAAACACCTCTTCTCGCTTCAGAGCACATCTCTACTGTAGCCGGACAAGATTAACGGTCCACAGACTGAACCCAAATACCCATTTCGGTCGACGGGCGCTCGCCGGCTACTCCTTCTGCTTCGCAGGAAGACGGTAGTACTAACGCAGTTAGTATTAAAAATCGACCTCGCCCTTCTCTCCCCGAGAAAGTAAGGTAGGTCTGATTTTTTTAAGCTAGCAGCACACCTGTTGCTAGCTCGCTCCCTCTCTACCAACACCACGGTAGCGAGGACGTTTTTTCTTTTCTCTTCTCCACGGAGGAAGAAAGGATTAAAGGAGCATACTGGCACACCAGTCAGTATTCTCCGGGAATAAAAGACCCACACCGTCCTCTTTCCCCGGATTAAGGACAAGGTGGTAACATCATTTTCTCCCATCCTACCTGTCGAGAGCGTGCCCTCTCCACGCCACGAGGCGAACAAGATGGACGCCCCTCTCCCTCACACCAGAGGAGTCAGGTGGCTCGACTCTGCGGCTGCGGGTTGAAGATCTCGGGCACAGACACACACCAGGTCTGTTCGTCCTGCCTCGGGCTGGAACACGCCCGAGGCGCTATCGACAACCCCGGCTCGTGCGGACATTGTGTCCGCTTCACCGTAAAGAGCCTCTGCCGACGGTTAGCACGACAAGCTAGCCTGTCGGAACAGGACCCCCCCATGTCCACGGATCCGCCGACCGGCAGTCAAGACACGGGAGAGTGAACCCCTCTCCGTGTCAGTCTGGGGCTCATTATCTGCGATGGCTACAGAACCGGAATCCCGCGCCCTGGCAGGCCGGGACCCGGTGACGGCAAGACACCGGCTTTACCAAGCCGGGTCTCCCGGTTAGACCTCACCATGGTCTCACCCGCGGAGCAGGTCCTCGAGCTGGGCTACGAGGAGGACGAAGAAGAGGACGCATTGGCGTTCCTCCTGTCCGAGTCAGATGAACAGGAAGAGGACACCTTCATTACATTACATTGCATTTAGCTGACGCTTTTATCCAAAGCGACTTACAATAAGTACATTCGACCAGGAAGACACAACCTTGAAGAAAACAGAATCATATAAGAACATCAGGTTTCAAAGAGCCAATCGTTTCAAGTCCTTCATGTCATCGGCCCAGGCTGCGAAGCCTGGAGCGAGGGCTGCTCTCCCGGGCGATAGCACACCAGCTTCGCCCGGTCTGAGCATGGACCTGCAGGCCGTGTGTAAACGCGCTGCGGCCAGACTCAACGTCCCGTGGCCTGAAATGGCCAAGGAGACCTCCAGGTCCCGCTACGAGGGAAAACATCTTCCCCAAGCAGCGGGGAAAAAGAGGCAACTCCTTCCAGTCTTCCCGGAGATGTTGGATGAGGTGTCGGTCTCGTGGAGAGACCGGCCCTTCAGCAACAAGGTCCCAATCCAGTGTGCCTCCTCCCTAGACTGTGACGGAATGGAGAAGCTCAGCCTGCTCCGCATACCGCCCATGGAACCGCTGGTAGCGGCCCACCTCCTACCGAAGGTGGGCCCGTCACCGAGCAGAAACCCCACGCTGCCAGCAAAGTCGGACCGTTTTCAGTCCACAATGACTGAAAAGTCCTACAAAGCTGCAGCGTTGTCCGCCAGGGCCCTGAATGTGTCCTCGCTGCTAACCGCATACCAAGCGGAGCTCTGCGAGGACCTGTCGGGTAACCCGGGGGCAGCCACTCTGGACGAGATGGCAGCAGTCACGGACATTTGTCTCCGTGTCCAACGCTGCGCCGTCCAGGCCACGGGTAAGGCAATGGGGATCATGGTGGTGCAGGAAAGAGCGAGATGGCTCAACCTCACCAACCTCCCAGACCGGGAAAATGAGGATGTGCTGGATATGCCCATCGTTCCCGAGGGAATTTTCGGCTCCGCTCTCGCCTCCATGCAAAGGAGGTGTGAGATGAAGAAGAAGGAGGACGAGGCACTCCACCTCTGCCTCCCTCGGAGGGTCCAGCCGCTGCCTTCGCAGCAGCAGTCCTTCGCCCAAGCTGCCTCGAACTCTGCTCGGTTTAAAGCACCAGATAATCAGAGGTCGCAGCCCGCCCCGAGTCCCCAGCCCAGGCTGGAGACAAGGGCAAGCTGGCCTAGAAAATCTCCGGTTCCGGCTGCAGCTCAGGCGCAGCCAACCCAGAATTTCGGCCAGCAGTCGAGGAAGAAGAAGCGAGCGGCGTGACAACCCCTCCTTTTCCCCTCTGTGACAGAGCTGGAAGTTCATTCCCCAGCTCTGATTGTGTTCCCGCCGCCTCGAGAGATGCCTCAAAACCATCCTCAAGTCCGCACAAACACATGTCACACATTGGTTGATTTTTTTGTTATAAAACATTTGCCGCTGACGCATCCAGGCTTCAGGTCGAGGGCACAGCTCAAAAAAATGAAAAGAAAATCAATAAAGCCAATAAACAGCCCGTCAATTGTTCCCCTTCTGAGAGCAGCTACGGCATCTCTCAAAAGGCGGATTACTGGCGGGTCTGTGAAGGCACCACCGCCACGCGCACGCGCAGTGCCAGCTGGGGCTTTAAGGGCACCACCGTCACGCGCATGCGCAGTGCCGGCTGGGGCTGTGAAGGCACCACCGTCACACGCATGTGCAGTGCCGGCTGGGGTTGTGAAGGCACCACCGCCACACGCATGCGCAGTGTCGGTGGGGATTGTCGAAATAGGGCACCACAGTGCTCAGACACTGGAGGGCCCCATAACACAACAAATAGAGACTCAGAGGGGAAGAGACGTGACATCTCAGCTGGCTCTAAGGAGCATACAGCGGGAGATACTCACGACATCTGCTTGGGTTTCTCAAGACAGTTACACACTATCTGTATTCACAAGCCCAGAGAGAGTCAACCCATATTCTAGAAAGGAGGGTTTTATCTATAATGCCCGCCGAGCGGAGTCAGATTACGCAGACAAATGTCCTCGTAAAACAGCTGCTCAGCATGGGTCTCATAATAAAACTAAACCCCGCGCGCCACGGCGTGCGGAGAGTATTGGTTATTATGAAATGCGTAGTGGCATGACACCCGACTTTTCTAGTACGGGGCGCGCCTACGGGTGCTGTCCTTTGACGGAAGGTGGTCACCACGTACGCATATCTGACAGGCTGATAGGGTATTTACGAAGGTCGCCCGGTAAGGGGTCTCTGGAGCAGAGACCTCCAGCGGGCGCAAGTAAATCACCCGGAGCTTTTAGCGGTGTTCCCCACCCTAAAACGCTTTCTGCCTTCTCTCAGAGGACACCATGTCCTCGTGAGGACAGACAACACGACTACAGTATCGTGTATGAACCGCCAAGGGAGGTTGCGTTGTCTCCAGTCACACACACTGACACACAAACTGATCCCTTGGAGCGGCAGACGTCTCCTCTCTCTGAGAGCGACACAGGTACCGGGAGTTATGCACCTCGGGACAGAACTACTGTCCAGAGGTGCACCACTCTATGCAGACTGGACTCCACATCCAAGGATCGGGAGTCCGCTGTGGGTGCGTTACGGCGGAGCCGCGTTAAATCTGTTCGCATAAAGAGAAAATGCTCAATGACAGCTGTTCTCTTTAATGCACGATTTAAACGCACTGTTAGGCGGGGACGCACTCGTACACGATTGACCTCCGGGTCTTCTGTACGCGTTCCCACCCCTGGCTCTGATACCCCCAACTCTGGCTAGAGTGAAGGAGCAAAGCCACACACTTATCCTGATGGTTCTGCCCTAGCCCGCAACGTACGGGCTGGCGGAGATATATCAGCTGTTGTGCGGGCAGCCATGGCAGCCCCCACTACGCAGGGACAGATTGTCTCATGCGGGGGGGGGGATGAGATCCTTCACCCACGCCCAGAGCGCGGGGCACTATGGGCCTGACTCGTGAGTGGTACAATCTGAATACAGTGGGACTCCCTCAGAAGGTGATAAACACTATCCAGAGTGCGAGAGCTTCCTCCACCAGGTCTCTTTACGACTGTAAGTGGAGGGTGTTTGAGGAGTGGTGCCTTCAAGAAGGACACATCTCTTTTCAATGTCCTGTCCGGGTGTTTTATCATTTCTACAGGACTTGATCGATAAACACAGAGCTTTCTCCACGATCAAGGTGTACCTGGCTGCTATTGCTGCATGCCATGTGGGCTTTGAGGGTAAGACGGCTAGCGAACATCCTTTGGTTTGCCGTTTTATGAAGGGAGCTCGCAGGCTCCTCCCTGTCTCCAGGTCACTGGTGCCCTTATGGGACTTGGCAGTGGTTTTAAATGGGCTCAGAATGACCCCATTTGAACCCCTGGAAGGAGCTGACATGAAACATCTGTCACTCAAGACAGTGCTGTTACTGGCCCTGGCATCCGCCAAGCGGGTCAGTGATATCCATGCACTGTCTGTACATCCCTCATGCACTCAGTTCGCCCCAGGGCAAACGAGAGTGTTGTTGAAGCCCAACCCTGCCTTTACACCAAAGGTGGTTGGTTCGTGTACCCCAATTGACATTGAGGCATTTCCTCCGCCGCTGGTTTCCTCCGGGGAGCAGCGGCAGGATCTGTTGTGTCCAGTCCGGGCTTTACACACACATATATGGACAGATCAAAAGAGCTTCGTCTTAATGACCAACTCTTTGTGTCCTGGGCTAACCCTCACAAGGGTAAGCCTGTTACTAAACAACGGCTCTCCCACTGGATTGTGGAGGCAATTGCTTTGGCCTATACGAGTCAGAATTTGCAAGCACCTTCGGGTCTGCGGGCTCACTCGACTCGGGGTCTGGCTACATCCTGGGCTTTGTTCAAGGGTGTTTCCATCCAAGACATCTGTGCAGCGGCGAGCTGGCTCACTTTTGTCCGCTTTTACAGGCTAGACGTCTCCGCTCCAAGTGTGGCCCGAGCAGTGCTGGGCACCTTGTTGAGTCGGGACTCTACCTGTTAAGTTCTGGTTGATCGGTGATTTTCGAGATAAGCTCGTCTGGTAATACGGAAGCTACAATATCCCATAGTGAGACATCGAACGGAGTGTTATGAATGAGAACTATAGGTTACTTACGTAACCCCAACCTAAGAGTAACATGAAGTGAGATGTCTCACCAGACGGCCCTCCTTGCTATGGTGAAGCGAGAAGAGGTGCTTATTTTGAATGACGCATGCGTCGTGGCGCAGGCTACTTATAGGGGGTGATTTCCCCTGACGTTGACGTCAAGATCACCAGCCAATCAGGATTGGCGTAATGAGATTGATGCTTCTGTTTGCTCCACGATGAGGCGCATCCCATAGTGAGACATCTCACTTCATGTTACTCTGAGATCTGGGGTTACGTAAGTAACCTATAGTTTTAATAACATCTTGTTTGTCTAGCTTCAGGTTCATATTGAACATACAGACATGTGAAATTGATCTTATTATCCCAAAGAAAATAACTGGATGAGTGTATTTCCTACAATGAATTATAGAAAGACCATGAGTAGACTGAAATCCATTGAGTTTGACAAATAGGACAGATATAGATCATAAAACATAATTGTATTAATACATTTCAGTCATGTTTCATCATACCAAGGTGCATACAGTACTGTTTGGAAACTGGAAATGTCAAGTTTTTTTATTTGCAGATTTAAATTTGATCAAAAGTTAATTTAATTGGGTGTTTTTAACACAATTGACTGATAGTCTCTCTATACCACGCACACAGATACCCCCAACATGTTATTCAATAAACAGCCCACTTCCCTTAGTCACACATCTGTTGTGACAGAGTATGAAGCTAATTACCACCAGCCTACTGCTTATAAGAAGGTTTGAAGATCATTAGCTGAAAAATATCCATACACACAAATTAATTACAAACGTTTGTGTTCACACGCAAGCATACAGCCACATGACCATACTCATCTTTATGTGCACACACACACACACACACACACACACACACACACACACACACACACACACACACACACACACACACACACACACACACACACACACACACACACACACACACACACACACACACACACACACACACACACACACACACACACACACACACACACACACACACACACACACACACACACACACACACACACACACACACACACACACACACACACACACACACATACATTATAACACACACTATATAATACACCAATACGGTTCCCCCTGTCTGCGTGTTTGTTTAAGAGACTGGTGGTTGGTTAATGTTCCAATTAGGAGCTGGCTGAGGATCGTTAAGAAGATGAATTGCTCTCTCACACCTTACAGACCCAAGAGCGGGGAAAAAAGAGAGAGAGGGAGACTATTGGATCACGTCCTTACAGTATGCCTCGAATGGTGCCACTCTCTCTAAATTGTTTCCAGGACTCAAGACAATTGATTTTTATATCATGTGTCGACAGTACAAAAATAAATTAAGGATTTATCAAACATCCTGTGGCAGTGATGCGTCTAATATAAACTAACAAAAGATTAAACTAAATTAGCCACATCTCCTTTTCATAATTTTCTCTCTCTGACTTCCTCTCTTCCTTCCTACTGGCGGCTGTCCTTTTTTCCTCTATTGTACAAATAAAACTATCCACTGGACTGTCAATGGAGAGTTCGAGACATATCAGTACTCATCCACATTTCATTTCCACCTAAATGTCATCCACATAGTATCTGACCTTAAAGCCTCGCTCTACCACATGCAGTGCACTTGTTACCGTTTGCTATAATAAATGACATCACGTCCACGGCACAGCCTTGATTCTGACCATAAAAGTAAATGCAATTTGAAATATGTAGTGCTCAAATGCAATTCTAGCAGAGTATGTGCTGCTTGGAGCTTGGTCCCCTGGATTTTCTGAATAAAATCCTTAATTCTCCATCTGACATTTAATGTTGACAATTTGACATCAGCTTGGGCTATTTGGGTTGGGTAGATTTATGCGAATGACAGAGACAGAAAAGAGCTAGCCGCTTGTACAGTAAATTGTGGCAGGGCTGTAAGACATGGTGTAGTTTCACTGAGATGAAAGTACAATCAATTATCTTCTGTTTATCTCGCGAGCGTAACATTACGTACGGTAAGATCTATCATGAGTTGCATACTTATCTGAATAAAGCTGATTAATAGGTGTATATAATAGGTATATATAATTGGGATTGAAGCATCTGAACTGATTACATGGCTCAGATCAACATACATTTCATTAATGTGTCCACTGTTTATTATGTCATTCAACATGTGCTTCTTTCTGAATTTCAAGATAAAAACATGTGTTGAAGTCCGTCAAAATAAGTCATTAAATGTGTGTCAATATATGCAAATATTTTGTCGTTTGGATTTCAATAATCTTAAAACGTGAAGCAGCTTAACATACAGTAGCTCAGAATTATTAGCCCATTGACAGTTCACTACAGTTTCTAATGATCTGTACTCTGTGTGTGTGGCTGTGTGTGCCTTTGAATGCATGTGTGGTTATCTTTCACAGGCTCCCTCAATGTGCTTCTGAGAGTGAGAAGCATTGCCTCTGTGGACTCGGTGGTCTGGTCGAAGTCTGGTCACCAGGGCCCGGACTGGAGGAGAGCGTTCTTTGACATCAGCCCCAGTGGACCCTTTCAGGTAAAAACTTTTCTTCCCAACAACAATATGGCAGTAAAGACATGTCTTGTACTTGGCAGTATAATGGAGCAGTATAATGCTTAAGTTTTGGGAAAATACTGAATGTGCTCTTCCAATATCAGAGTAGCGCATGACAGGATGTATGATTACCTAGAAGAGCGTCAGGACACATGATGATATGATCTATGTGACAACGATTAACATGATGATTCAGCCTCTATGGAGATAGACATATGACTGTCATGTGTATTGCTTACGTGGGCCTTAGTAAGCACTGAACTAAGCACAGAATACTGCTTTGAACCGGTATTCTGCATCTGGCTGAATAACACCCTCTCTTGTATATAAGCATGGTAAGGACACTGTTCTGGGAACTAGTTGTCCCATGCAGCTCTGTGTGTGATGACTAATAAATACAGGATAATAAATACATGTATCCTGATATTGAAGCTCAAGCCAGTGACGAGTGATATTTTCATAACATTGAGGAATAAGTCTGTCATTAAAAAAAATGCGTAGAACAGCATAGGGATGGTTACCTACTATAAGAGGTTGTGTTTCTTACAGCTGTAACGCTCTCTCCACACTTGCACCCACACTAAGCTGCTGACATGTGCTTAAAGGGATGACCTGGTCAACTGTTGAGAGTCGAGTACTGTTTGCTAGATGTTGAAAGACCTCACCCGCTGAATTAGAATAACCCTCCAGCTCTCGCCTCTTGACAGTACATTTCTACCACGTGGAGACAGCATTGTCAGGTCTGCTAAGACTTGCTCTAAGTAAAATAAGAAAGAAAAATGGAATAACACACTTTTTTGTTCCCTGTAATCCTCTCTCACATCTGAAACATTTCATTTGTGTCTTTCCCCAAGGCCTCCACTGCAGCCTAGATATATCAGGGCAGTGGCGGCTGGTGGAAAATATTTTTGGTGGGGCTGTTGATATAGTGAGTAAAACGTTTTTTTTTTGGGAGAAATTACCCCTTAAATTAGGACTTCTGGTGATGTAATGGCGCGTTTCCAGTGCAGCGCGGAGCTCGCTTTAAGCGTGCAGAGCCGTGCGGCGCCCGTTTTTGGTTGCGTTTCCACTTAGCCTAGTACCGGCTAGCGGGTCCTAATTCACAGTTTTTCTGGCCCCATCAAATCGTGGTTCTAGGGCCAGGAACAACCAGGCTGAGTCGGGCTGAGTATGCTAAACTAGAGAGAATCGCTGGCAAGAGGGCTACAACTACAACAAGTTGAACATATTTGACCGTGATTTAATTGTAATACATGTTTCAAAATGATGCCGAAATAACAACATACTGATACCGGTTAGTAAAAACCATGAATTAACGCTTTGACAAGTCTGCAGATAGACGGCAGGCGAAAAACCCTTTTAAAATGCGTGTTTTCTAAATGGAGCTTGGCTAAGCTAACGTTATGCTCTGACCGTCCACACTCACAACAACGGCCTATACAGACATAAATAAACCAGCGACTGTATTCTCCATGACACAGACAGTCTGTGGTTTGTACTTGTTTAACTTTTGTCTAGTTTCTGAACAGATCGTATCTGTCCCTGGCTGTTTGAAGAGCAAGCATGGGAAACAAAAGACAGCATTTACCTGTTTGCATCCAGCTAGCCATGCCTTTCTGGTGTACCAGCTACGTGAGAAGCCTCGTTGATACGTTTTGTCTTTTTCACGAGCTTGCTGCGATATATACAAATCGGGTTGGTTCGGTCCAAGGTCTTTAAGCAACAGTTTATCTCCCAAACTTCTCCTTTCGAAAGGATTGGAGAGTAGCTCTTGCACGGAATTGGGTGCGGACCGAAGTCCGGCGACTCCACCTGCACCCGAAGCCATTCTCATCCAACTACTGCGTCACCTTGGTCACTCATGAGTCTAAAAAACAACTCACGTCAACGCACGTAAGCAACGTGACCAAAATATTTGACGGCGCTGATTGGCTGAAATTATGTTTCGGCGGCACAGTTTACTATTGAGACTTTTGCAACGTGCTGGTTGCTGCTGTTTGGCTCGGGGCCTCCTTGCACGGCGCCCGGTAATGATAAACTAATGCCACGGGCAAGGCCAGGCAGGAAACATGTGACTGATCAGTAACTTTAGACATCGTAACACAATTTTAAACGAGATTTTATTGTAGATTATACATTTTACTGATACCAATTGTATGATATTTACCTTGTTCATTAAAAATAAAAATATAAAATATATATATTTTTTAAATGTTTTTTTTTTTAAATATTGTTTTTTAATTTAATATTTTTGTATGTGGGAAGAAGTGGGGCGGCGCCCCTAGCGCCCCTATGGGCCGGCCGCCACTGTATCAGGGTTTATACTCTGGTGGCTTTTGAGAATCAAGGGAATTGTAAAATAATTTAAAACTTTGCTTGAATTTTTATACATTTTTTAGAAGAAACTGTCTCTCCACATGACATTTAAAGTTCCAAAGAACCAGGGAAAGTCATCAAATTCAGACTTTATTTTAAGACCCCTGAGCTATTGACTATACAGTAATGTCAGAGTTACCAGATATATAAAATATATATATTTTCCTTTTCTTGGTAGAGGCATAAAGTAATACATTTAAGTTGTTCACATCGGAGTGGTGGAAAGGTTAGATCAAGAACTCAAGCTCTCTGTTGGCAGGCAACTGAGTCTCAGGAAGGAAGCAATGAGAGAGTTTGCCCACTGGAATCAATAGTATCACATTCTTATATATCAAGCCACACAAATGTATGACAATAGTATAACCAATGAAGTCAATGTAAAATATGAAGAATATATATCAAACCCAGTCTTTTAAATGAGAGTCTTGGGTGCTTTTTTCTTTTATTAAATAAATGTTGGTACAACATTTTGACATTTTAGTACTGAGGGAGGTATTGATAAATGAGGGCCTTTGACTGAACATTCAGCACCAAGCCTATCTATATAACCAGAGGATTATTCGCTTCTCCAAGAATGTGCTGATCTCAGGGTGGAGAACAAGGTTTCACACCGATTAGACCCATTGGCATTTGTAGATACACATCAAAAAGAATATGACAAATAAAAATGTGTAAATAAATCAGGTAAGCCAAATTAAATGTACTTTTCTACTCCAAGTCATTACAAATTGAAACAACACAATTTCAAAAGCCCTAACATTGTTATGTTTACCATTTTCTTAGAGATGTGAACGTTTCCAAGCTCAAACAGGGTGTTCGATTGCATAACAAGACTAGAAGTGTAATTACAGCATCAAGTGACAACATCAGCAATGATCCCTGTCGTTTCCACTTTGAGAGATATTGAGTTTTAAAGTGAAGAGGAAAAGAGAGCAAAGGTATCAGATCGGTACTCTGAATCGACCAATACCCTGAGTCTGTATCAGAATCCCTATTAGCATAGAGACAGTCAGATCAGTGCATATAGTATTTTTGGGGAGTGTAGGTCATTTTATAAGAGTCCATTTTCAGATTTGACATTCCTTGCGTTTTTCTATGATTTCAGTTTGAATGCACAGGTGCATCATGGGAACCAATGTACTGCAATAATATTTATATTACAATACAAAGAGCTTACACCTGCGCACATTCCTAGACTGCCATGTTTAATTTGCTGATACAAGAATATTTACTTACTGAAGTTGCTTCTAGGTTTTTAAGTATTTACAAACCGATGTGAACCAGGTCTCCTATCTAAATTCTTATACAATGTGTGGGATAAAACCTTCCTGAACTACAATATTTACATGCAAGTTTATCAGAGGTTTAAGTCCACTATACAGTTTCAGTCAATTGTGGGAGAACATGGGTTGGGAGACATAACAGAGCCAGCGCCTGTGTTTGAGCACTGTCTGTTGACACATCATTGAAGTCCCTCTGGCTCTATGGCAGCTGCACTTGCAGTAAGCTCTCTCCTGTTGGGATGTGGCCGAGTAAACTTTATGACTCAGTCTTTCTTTCTGACTGTAAACTATGCTTCCTCTCACTCATTTCCCACCTTTTTTTTCAAACTCACCATGTCTCTTTGTAATTGTGTGTTTATTTATGTGTGCCTCAGCAAGTTTACAACCCATCAGAGAGGGGGAAAAAAGTGTGGGCAAAAAATGATGATGGGTTTGGTTTTGCGTGCCTCTGTCCTCCGGTGTGTGTTTCTCAATACCTCTCTGTTTTCTGTTTTGGTCTCTTTATCACTGCGTCTCTTTCTCTCTTGCCCTGTGGTGGGACAGGCTGACCATTTGGGTCGATACTTCGCCTGTTTTGCCTCACATAGTCCCTGTCTCAAGGCTGATTACTAATGGCTCTAAAATCAACAAACCCAGCAAAGAGAGTCCTCCACTGTTCATACAATCACCCCGAAACACACACCTCTTCTGTCCATATATCTGTGTTTAAGATTTTACACACAAACACATTTACATACACAAACACTGAGTTACATCCACAAAAATGCACACATACAGACAACTCTTTTTGTAAACACAGACACACACACCCACATACACACAAACTAGTCTCCTATCCCCTGCAGCAATTAGCTATGACAGGTCAATTAACAGGCATATTTATGAGCAGGGGATGCCTGCTAGTTGTGTTGTAATGATTCCAGATACTCTCTGTACGTGCATGCGGGAAATTGAATCCATGATGAATGTGGGCTGAAGGCCTTCGCTAGGGGCTGCATTTGCTCTTCATTAACTATGCCTCTGCAACACCATGTTTCTTTCACCATTAAAGGGGAAATTAAGTCTGAAACAGTGGGCTTACAGTATATTTTAGGGCTCCTCTCTGATGTTGGATGGTGCAGATTTTATTGTATTTGCATGTTAACGAGTATCTTAGACAAAACTTTTAAACTGCTGCACAAACACAAACAGTATAATGTAATTATCCTAAGTGTTTGGATATGGGGCGCAAAAAGTGTGAATGGTTAAATATTTGTCTTAAAAAAAAATTCGGATATCCAGCAACCGTTCCCAATCACCTCATGGTAGAAACAGCAGGTTGGTCATGTCTAACCAAAAACTAGTATTGTTCAGCATATTAAGAGTTGTAATTAAACAAGAGCATGGCCATCAACACAACATGTGTGTAAGTTAAGGAAAGCAACACGCAATAATGATCAGAAAAAAATATAATTATCCGTTTAAAAGAAATATCTTCATGAGCTACCAAGCAGATGTTTAAAGAGGTGTGTGTGTGTGGGGGGGGGGGGGGGGGGGGTGTCTGTGTGTATTTGTGTTTGTGTGTGTGTGTGATTATACTCACAACACTGTTTATGTTCAGATGTTTCCCTTAGTTAAATTCAGTGAAAACTTTTCATAAAAAAGGATTCTGAAAGGATTGAAATCAAGTTACATAGTACATTGCAATTAAGGGATTTTATCCAGTGGAGTTTATCCCGTCAAACTTTCACTTAAGTTTGATGAGGTGGTTTTAATAGCAATAATTTATATTCCAACACTAAAGCAGACTGAAGTCTTTATGTGTTTCAGTCTATGTATTTGTGGGAGTTTATCATTTGAAATAGGGGATATCATAACTAAAGTCCAAGGTTAGCCAAAGAGTAAAACACAGACTAAGGACCAATTGTGCAAAACCATTAAGAGCTATACATAGAAACGGCCAACCCCACTTAACATACATATGTGCTGATCGACACACACGTAGTGCAGATGCTTGCAAACCCACCACTCCTACACACAAACATACAACGTACAGTATAAACACACTCAGGAGAGACAGACAGACAACAGGGAAATACTTTTCCTTCCAACACTGTGGCTATGCAGCTTAATTGGTTCGGACACCATCATCATCATCATCATCATCTTTATTTAAAGAGACTCTTGGTCCATTATTACAAAACATACAACACTCAAATACAAACTAAAAAAAGGCAGCCATACCAATGTTTCCACAGAGGTGACTGGTATCGTACAGCACTGAGACACGGATTTGAAAGCAGCATAATGACAGAGTTATGAGAAACATTCAATCGACAGATGAATTTGTACATCAGACCTCTCAAAAGAGCATGGAACGTGTTGACTCGTGCATTACAGAACATTTCACTTGCACTGCACCACCTTGGTTTTCTAAGCAGTATACGCAAACAGTCATTATATGCAACCTGGAGCTTCCGGAGGCTCGCCTTCTTATACTTGACCCACAAGGGGGCAGTATAGAGAGGAGTGCAATACGCTCTAAAGAGGTTCACCTTAACCTTATCTGAACACCAAGAGAATTTTCTAGCCAACATGTTGGCTTGTATATATAAGACACGCCGCTGTCTATACATGTCATCATCATCAGCCATTTCATCTGTGATGATGTGTCCCAGATACTTCGTGTTACAGCAAACAGACAGCACCTGTCCTGACAGATAGAATGTTGGAAAACAAAGGTTCTTATCCCCTGTTGCTCTACAGATCATTACAGCGCTCTTCTTAGCATTGTATTTAACGTCAAATTTGACTCCGTAATCAGAACAAACATTTAGCAACTGTTGAAAACCAGCACTGCTAGGAGAAACAATTGCCAGATCATCGGCATACATAAGATGGTTTACAATCACATTACCAATCACACACCCTGTTTTACAGACACTTAAATCATCCGATAGATCATTCATATAGATATTAAAAAGGCTCGGTGAGAGGAGCCCCCCCTGGCGGACTCCATTACCAACACCAAATGGCGCCGAGACTGCATTCCCCCATTTGATCCGCATGCTCTGGTTGGCATACCAATAAGCCAGGATCCTAATTATACTGTTAGGCACACCTCTTTGTCTCAATTTTAAAAACAGTTTATGATGGTTAACTCGGTCAAAAGCCTTCGAGGCATCAATGAAACCAATCAGAACAGTGGAATTCTGTCTTCTATATGTTTCTACCATTTCCTTCAAAGCATAGATGCATAGCTCAGTACCATGCTTAGCCTTGAAGCCAAACTGGTTATCTGAGGTACATAAATAAGAACATAGTCTATCCAACAAAATTCTTTCCAGGACTTTGGATAACACACTGGCCAGAGCAATTGGTCTATAGTTATCCAAGCTCCCTACCTTGCCCGCTTTGTCCTTAATGACAGGGACCAAGGTAACCGTCAACATGGAGTCTGGCAACATACCATGAGTCATGAGGCCGGTAAAACAAATGGCAAGAAGAACTGCAACCTTCGGGCTTGCCAGTTTAAGTCATCACCTTCTGATAATAGATGATACAGTCAAGAAGGCGACCGCGAGGAGAACCACGCATATGTTTGTGAGCAGGGTACGAGGTTTTATAGACATGAAACATATAATGGCGCTGTGTGAGTGAAATGGAATAAGACACATGAAAGTGTGTTCGTCTCATCAATAAAGCACTTAATCAGTGCATTTTAAATATTCATCCCCCCATTTGTATCGGGACTCAAGCAAAGGTGGGGCAGGATGGATGGATAGATGAGAAGGGATGCATGCAAGAGGGGGATTGTCTCCTTGGCAACTAAATGTTGCTTTATACATGACCAAGTTTTTATTTCACTCTCCCTTTCTCATGTGTACTTGCATGCACTGAACTCACATTTGGTCATGCATACGTTAAAAACATCACATGTTTGTGTGTGTATCCGAGAACAAGTGGATCCTGAAAATGTGTTTTTTATAGCAATGGGTTGGTTTTAAATTCACTGTGGTCAAATTAGCCTTTTTCAAAGAAGCAATTTCATAGCACGAAAAAAACAGTTATGGACATGTTATTACCAACATTACAGCATATGTTATTCATTGTATAGGTAATCTAGAAACATTGTTCTGGTATTAGACCTGTTAAGCCCCAAGACTGTTTTTCAGGTTTCAGGCTCGAAAATGACATTCCCAGAACAAATGACCATATCTTCCCTTCTAAAAGGGTTAAATTAATAATCTTTGTTCTCAAAGTAACGATAAACCTGTGAGTTGGATGTAGAAGAGTCAGAATCTATATAAATGTTTTTTATTTTAAAGAAAATTCAGATTGAACATGGTAAAAAACTGTAAATTATCGTGTGCGTCCAAAAAATATGTTGTACTTATAGTGAAAACTAACCTTGGATGATGGGTTAGTAGTCTAAAAGCTTTAGTAATCCAAAGTACAACATATAATAAGTACCCTGTATCAAGATTGATGCAAAACAAGAGATATTTGACCTTTTTAGACAGATTTAGCAAAAAAAACCTCTTCTGAGGCCATTTGGGTGGATTTTCCATATCTCTGGCCCCCCTTGTTCGATTTTGACATGTGACATCTCTTCCTGACCGTTAGAGCCAATATAATCAAAGGGAAATCGTCCCGCACACACTCATGTTAAAAAAAAGTTTGCGTCTCGGCGCATGCAATCTTGCTTCAGAGCGTAGGAATATCGCTGCTCTGATATTTGAAAACGGAATTGCAATTGTATTGCTTATAGATTATCAGAACATTTCAAAGGGGACACAGTCACATTGGATATTAACCTATGGATTAACTACAGCATCGTTGTTATCGTTTTAATGCCATTGAAGACCAGTTTTGACCAGACAAAGACCTAGGTAAGCCATGTTAGCGTTTTAGGCTACCTAGCGCCACATGTTTTGATGTACGTTTTTGTTGATAACGTCGCGATTTCGGCCCCGGAACCGGGTCCGTGCGGCTTAAGAGGCCTCAAGATGGCACACTGTCGTGGCTTCTTAGAAAAACTCAATGTTGCTTTTGTAAACATGTGTATCATGCTTTTCCTGATATGTTTTGTCAACATATCTGCTGTAAAATGTCTCCAGCTTATTGAATGTGGCAGAATTATTGTTAATCAGTGAAATCTCCTGCTGTTTTCTTGTTAGAGGAAGACCTATGTAATAATGGCGCTGTGTTGAAAACCACTGCGGTTAACTACTGGAGCCTGTAAAAGAAATGCCTTAATTAGAGCATAATTTCTGAAGATGTGGTTGAATATTTCTGTCAACATTTCTTACATTTTGATGTCACCTGCACCATCCTTTACCTGTTTGATCTTAGGACAGAAAATGATTTAAGATAATGAGTTGTCTCAGTTGTTGAGAGCAACACTTTGATCACAAAGAAAATTAATCAAAATATATATTAATTTGTTTAACTTTTAGAATAATTTAAAGAGTTATTTCAGTTCTTCACTTTGCTCTCTGTTCAACTTTCGCTCACAAACACACACAACAGCTGCTGTGAAACAAATAGAATTGTTAAATAATGTACAGGGCATGCAGTCTTGATCCCAGCTCTTTTTTGCAACTTTCTGCTGTGTATCAATAACCCCAAGGAGACAAAATAAAATAAGAAATGGTTCTGTCTCTACTACCTGTCTGTCTCTCTTGAGCCTCTCCCTTTCAGCTGTTATTGCTGCCTCTTTTACCACCGTCCTCTGTTGCTGTTGTTTGTCCCCCCTTTTCTATCCATCTTATTTCTATCTCTGGGGATTGCTAGTTTCCTCACAATCAATAATAATGATTGAGTTGACAATGGGAGTTACCTGACACAATTGCTGTTGTTGTGCTGTTTCGCTTCTTTTCTACAAGTTACAATTGTAAAGAATGGTTCTATTAAGGTGATGTTGCCAGTTGCTATGGCTTGCTGCATTCTTGGTATATGTTTATGGGGAGGAGGAAACAAATCTTACAAATGACCAACAATTGTGTTTTGGCTGCTGGGAGGTCAACAATTGGACTGGGAGTTACTCTATTTTCACGAGTGAATGATGAAAGGCTTGGCAGCTCTTGACAACGAAACCGTATCCAAACATTGGCAAACATTTTCATTTGTTATTTACATAAATTAAAATCCAGTAGAGACAGAATATTGCGTGAGGATTAGTCACAAGAAATGGTTAGTTCTCAACTATATGTAAATTACTTGTAACCCTTTGAAATTGAAAAGTCAAGTGATGATGGTTTACTGAGTTCACATTTAACATTCATTAAACCCACTCATTGAGACAGAGTTTTCTTGTAAATCAACATAATTTCAGTTTATATTCAATCTTCACAAAGCTCTTTTTTAAATTAAATTAAATTGTGCATTGTTTTCATCAATATTTTTGCTTTTAGGTAGTGGTTTTCTTTCTGGTCTTTGTTGGCTACATTTGATGCAGTGTTACCTCTAACTGTTAATCAGTGGAAGAGCATGTGCATGTGCTTCTCAAACAACCAGGGCACTAATAGTTAAAACATTGTTTCATGGTGCTACTAGTAGTGGAAATGTAAAAATGGTATCTCTAAGCTCTACTCACAGCTGCAGTTCCCCACACATCATTTCAGAGTCACGCAACATTACAACCACATTGCGTTAAGCCAGTGCTCATTTTATTTAACTACAATTACATAAAGTTGGATGCTGGTAAGCGATAGAAAAACACTGGTCTATTTCGATGTAACAGAAGCTATATCCTGACCCTATAGGCCAAGCCTCCAACACATTGGACACTTGCCATAATGCAATTGTATTTATGTAAAACCCACATCCTTACCTGGTTACTTGTCTATCAAATGCTACACCTGTTTGTTTTGTAGGCTTTCTTTTAAAAATGACTTTCGTTTCTCACAAGGCCTTAAATGTACCGAAGTGTAGTCTATGGATCAGAGTTTTCCCGTTGATAATAAATCCGTATTATGGAGCAGTGTATGTGGGACACATCGACATATAACCTTTATCAGGAGGAGGCGTGTGGACTAGTGTGTTAGTGTTCGGATCAGGGGAGCACAGGTTCAAACCCCACTGCAGTCAGTATGTCGTTGTGTCCCTGGACGAGACACTTCACCCCACATTGCTCCTGTGGGGATTGTCCACACTATTGAGTATGTAAGTTGCTTTGGATAAAAGCATCTAACAAGTAACATGTAATGTAATATCATCAGCAGATTCACTTGAACTTTCTAAATAGGACTTACCTATCCAAGGAAAGGCCATATGATGAGATTACTCTCTCCTTAGAATGTGACTTCTGCCCTGAGGGGCCCCAGGGTGGATGTTTCTTCTCATACGTGACAAAGCTCCTCCCGAACCACAGAACACACAAAACAATGGCTTCATACTGTGGGATAAGTAGCTCTACCTTAGAGTAGAACATTGACTTGATTCTTGTTTCGCCCACTCTTGCACAATCTATCTTTGTCTTACTGCCCCTCTTGATCTTTTCCAAAGTGTTGGGAAGTCAGATTCAAAGTCGATAATTGGAAACTTTGTGAACCATCCTGCTTGGAAATAACTTTCACTTTTCACTTTCAATGTTTTGCCCTTTACTGCTATTCATAGAAAATAATAGTGAATTTCTACACAGAAATCCAGCTTTTTTCTGTAATTGTAACAGTTACCATTTTTGACTCCAAGGTAACTTTCTCTATACAATTAAGGAAACCAATACCCTAAATTCCCCATAAAAATAAACAAAGATAACCTTGTCGTGTCCATTATCTATTATCTCAAATCCTTTGAACAACATTCCTATGATTACCTAATTCAGTGGAAATCACAGAGGACTGCTTTTTGAAGTTATCTTGTTCCACAGAGTGCAGGAGTGGCTGCATATTGATGCTTGTTCCAGTCATGCTTCATGTTTGGAGCATGTCCATGGAGAACTCAAACTTTTTAGTCCTGTTCACAGCTCACTGCATACACCGACCTTTGAGGTGCTGCCACTCGTCTCTGCATTCCCCCTCTCTTTGTGCTCCGTCCAACAAAAGTAATGATGTCTTTGCGAACAACCTCCCTTCCTGCCTCTCTAAAAGAGCTGCAGCCCAGCCGATGGCTTGCAGTAATACAAGGCTTTTATTATATACAGTGTTAACTGTTTACAATAAAAGCCAACTGATAAGGAAGCATTTGAATTTAAATTGTATGCCTGCTGGTCATTATTACTGTCTGCGTATATTCAAGTTGTAAATTCATGAAATGTGAACTGCCACTGTAAGAGCTTCACTGCTCTTTATTTGGGTTCATTGCATCTATAAGGAAACCCAAACACTTTAGCATGGGTTTCCCAAATACAGTGAAGAAAAAGCATTTCCACCAATACATTGTAAGTCATTATATCTATGGCTATTACCATGGTTGAATGGTTTTAGTGTTCCATGGAACTGCCATCTGTCTCTTTTCTGCAAGTTTGCCAATCCCATTTCTGACAAAAATCTAAAATAATCAGAGTGAGTTGGCCTTGAAGCTGGTTGTTCACTATGACCAACTTATAAAACACAAATAACATGAAATCAATTGAGTAAAAAAAAAAAAGAGCCAACATGTTGTAGTAGATTATTTGTGTCCCCACTCGCTCCACTGTGGATTACCCAGAGGCCATCGGTGTTCCTCACAGTGTTTGGTACCTGAGGGGCTTGTTGGAAACCAGGCCAACCCACATTTGTGTGCACCGACTCACTGGTGCACCGGTATTTCAAAGCTGTATCTCTCTTTCTCTTTCTCTCTCTCCCTCTCTCATGGCTGTGTCCCCTCTGGTATATGGACAGCACATCAATGGGAACATTAAAGGTTACAAGCCTCAACAAAACGACACATTCACAACTCCAACCTGACACTCTACTGAATACCCTTTGATCTGTACACACACACACACACACACACACACACACACACACACACACACACACACACACACACACACACACGCGCGCGCGCGCACGCACACACACACACCCACACACACACACACACACACACACACACACACACACACACACACACACACACACACACACACACACACACAAGCCGTCCATCCTACACACTGAACACTGTTTTGACAGGAAATGGGAATTTACTCAGATTTATATTTGCGAAGAAGTTTTCTGTCATATATTGTGATGTTTCTTAAGGATTTGGTAAATTATTATATTACATTGCATTTAGCTGACGCTTTTATCCAAAGCGACTTACAATAAGTACATTCGACCAGGAAGACACAACCTTGAGGAAAACAGAATCATATAAGTACATCAGGTTTCATAGAGCCAAGCATGTCAAGTGCTACTCAACTGGCTTTAGATAAGCCAGTCCTTTATTAGTATATAAGTGCTCTGTTAGCAGTTATTTGTTAGTCATTCTATCAGTGGAGTCGAAAGAGATGAGTTTTCAGTCTGCGCCGGAAGGTGTGTAAGCTATCTGCCGTCCTGATGTCAATGGGGAGCTCATTCCACCATTTACTGTAGGAGCCAGGATAGCAAACCCACGTGTTTTTGCTGATGGGAACTTGGGTCCCCCTCGCAGTGAGGGTGCAGCGAGTCGTTTGGCTGATGCAGAGCGAAGTGCACACGCTGGGGTGTACGGTTTAACCATGTCCTGGATGTAGGAAGGGCCAGATCCATTCGCAGCATGGTACGCAAGTACCAGTGTCTTTAAGTGAATTCTAGCAGTTACTGGAAGCCAGTGGAGGGAGCGGAGGAGCGGAGTGGTGTGGGAAAATTTAGGAAGGTTGAAGACCAGACGAGCCGCTGCATTCTGGATGAGCTGCAGAGGTCGGATGGCACATGCAGGTAGACCAGCCAGGAGGGAGTTGCAGTAGTCTAGGCGTGAGATGACGAGAGCCTGGACCAGAACCTGCGTCGCTTTCTGGGTCAGCTGGGGACGTATCCTCCTGATGTTGAAAAGCGTGTATCTGCAGCAGCGGGTTGTAGCAGCGATATTTGCAGTGAAGGACAGGTTGTTATCCAGGATCACACCCAGATTCCTTGCAGTCTGGGTCGGGGAGACAGCAGAGGTGCCGATGTTGATGGTCAGGTCAAGAGTGCGACAATCTTTTCCCGGAAGGAAAAGCACTTCAGTTTTGTCAAGGTTGAGCTTGAGATGATGAGCGGACATCCACTGAGAGATGTCAGCTAAACAAGAAGAGATGCGTGCGACCACCTGGGTCTCTGAGCGGGGAAAGGACAGAATTAGTTGGGTGTCGTCAGCGTAGCAGTGGTATGAAAAACCATGCGGGCTAATGACAGATCCGAGCGAGTTTGTGTACAGGGAGAAGAGGAGGGGACCAAGAACAGAGCCCTGAGGGACCCCTGTAGTTAATTGACAAGGGTCGGACTCGGACCCTCTCCAAGTTACCCTGTAGGTGCGGTCTTTGAGGTATGAGGTGAGGAGGGAAAGTGCAGAGCCTGAAACTCCAAGTTCTTGGAGAGTGTGAAGGAGGATCTGATGGTTCACCGTGTCGAATGCAGCAGACAGGTCCAACAGGATGAGGACAGAGGAGAGGGAGGCTGCTTTAGCAGTATGCAGTTCCTCAGTGACAGCAAGGAGGGCAGTTTCTGTGGAGTGACCTGCCTTGAAACCAGACTGGTGCGGATCCAGAAGGTTGTTCTGATGGAGATAACAGGAGAGTTGTTTAAAGACAGCGCGTTCAAGTGTTTTAGACAGGAACGGGAGGAGAGAGACAGGCCTGTAGTTTATAACATCAGACGGGTTGAGAGTGGGTTTCTTCAGGAGAGGGTTTACTCTTGCCTCCTTGAGACTGTTTGGAAAGTGACCAGAAGTTAGAGAAGTGTTGATGAAATGGGTGAGAAACGTTATAATTACAGTAAATATAACAGACACATGAAATATATCAGCAGCCTTTAATGGCCAATGGCAAAACAAATTCCACCCCGTAGTCTTGTGAACCTTAGTACTGAGTGAGTTGCCTAAGTTATCATGTACATTTTAGAAAAGCTTCCTTTAGTAATTTACTTTACAGTGGTTAGGGGATGAGAGCTGTACATAAATAATGACAAAAAAATCTATTGTCAATATCAGTTAAAACTGTTTTTTCCCATGACTCTGTATTAAGTACGACGGAGTATTAGGGCCACACTTAGAAAAAAAAACAGAGAGATTTCGAGAATAAAGTCGTAATAATACGAGAATAAAGTCATAGTTACGAGAATAAAGTCGTAATGTTACGAGAATAAAGTCATAATTACGAGATTAAAGTCGTAGTTTCATAAGTGACTTGAGAAGGAGACAACAGCAGGGTCCTGCAATAAAATGAGGAATGTGGAGCATCTTGTGAAGCAGTACTTTAGTTTAGGTTTCTCAAATAACGAAATACTTAATATTTTGGCACATCAGCATCAGATTATCATAAGTATTAGAACTTTGTCTATTATTTCGAAGAAAGAACCAAACGGACTTGGAGGAGATTGTCTCCTTTCTGCAGGAGGAAATGGCAGGTTCTGGCCGACTACTAGGCTATCGTTGGTTACATCTACGAGCTGTTCAAAGGGGATTTGTTGTTTCACAAGAAACGATGAGACTTGTAATCAAGGCTTTGGATCCAGAAGGAGTCGAACGATAGCCTTGTAGTGGAATCAGAATGAGCTCCCCATTGAAATCAGGACAGCAGAAAGCTTACACATCTTCCGGCGCAGACTGAAAACTCATCTCTTTCGACTCCACTTCGAGCGATAGAATTACTAACAAAGAATTGCTAACAAAGCACTTATATAGGCTACTAATAAAGGACTGGCTTATCTAAAGCCAGTTGAGTAGCACTTGAAATGTTTTAGCTCTATGAAACCTGATGTACTTATATGATTCTGTTTTCTTCAAGTTTGTATCTTGTTGGTCGAACACACTTATTGTAAGTCGCTTTGGATAAAAGCAATGTAATGTAATGTAGTCGGCCAGAACCAGCCATTTCCTCCTGCAGAAAGGAGACAATCTCCTCCAAGTCCGCTTCTCAAGTCACTTATGAAACTACGACTTTAATCTCGTAATTATTACTTTATTCTCGTAACATTAAGACTTTATTCTCGTAACATTAAGACTTTATTCTCGTAATATTACGACTTTATTCTCGTAACTATGACTTTATTCTCGTAATATTACGACTTTATTCTCGTAACTATGACTTTATTCTCGTATTATTACGACTTTATTCTCGAAATCTGGCCCTAATACTACGTCGTAATTAAGCAAACTGCCACGGCTGACAAACTCTGTGATGTACTTCACCTCAGCTCAGTGCCAGCAGTGAGGTTGAAGTGTGAAGCATGCTGGCTCTGGCCACCCACACTTCAGCTTGATCTGTCAGCAGTGAACATTTAGCAAAAGGTCACAGGACTCATTTCATTTCATTTCAAACCTTTATTTATACAGATAAAATCCCATTGAGATCATTGATCTCTTTTCCAAGGGAGACCTGTTCAAGTAGTTCCACATGAAACATAAAAGCATAAACAGAACAACAAAAGGACATCATCCAGCATCATTTACATAATTATCCACATAAACAGGTACCAATAGCTTCTGATTGACTAGCATCCAACCGAGCTTTAAAAACATTTAAGAGAAGAATGAACCAGATTGCATAGCAGGATTGCTTAATGCTCTGCCATTGTGTTTGATATATAATCAAAATACATGATGTTAGATGTAATTATGTTGTTTAGTTGGAGGACGGTCATATTTGCTTTCGCGTCAAGGCCACGGTTAGACTATGTGCTTCCTTCTATTAATTATTTTTCTCATCGTTTAATTATCCGGCGTCAGCACTACCACTTGGTTAATCAGAGTGCTAACAGGTGCATGGAGCAAGTGCCCCTGTGGGTGAGTAATCATGTGTTCTTGTTGTTGGCTATGTATCCTGTTGTGTATTGTGCTGGTTCAATGAGTGAAACTAATGTAAGCAGATAATATCATTTGAGGACAAATAACATTGTAACCCTATAACCACATAGAGAGGAAGCAGCACCAACGCATTTATACATTAGATGACCATGGCGTTTTGACCAATTAGCCGCTTCCCTCTACTATCCCATAGTTTCCCTCACGGCTACCCTCTGCTGAATCAAATAAGTCTTTTTGCACAAATGAGCCGGCCAGCTGAACTCATCCAACCTGTGCCGCTGCATTCTTCTCTTTCTCCCTCCACATCAAGCAATCTGCTTCAAGGTTTTCCCATTCTTTTGTATTTATTCATTCAAAATAGATGTATCACTCTGGGACTTATTTTGGAAATAGGTGGGAAAGAGGTGGTAGCTACTACTTTTGTGTTTCCCTCCTTTTTATGAATGTTATTTATTGAGCTCTTGATTTGGACAATTGAAAATGCAGAGACAATTATTTCAGCTGGTTGTAGTATACACACTTGTGTACGTCTGTAGAGGATTAGGAGAAGAGCCAGGATGCGCCTTCAGCCATCATTTTGCATTGTGTGCTGGTCAGTGTGCTGTATAACACGGCAGGCTAAAACAAATCCAAAAGTTCTCAAGTAAAAGCTACATTAACTAATCCAACTACTAAATGTGTACATTTAAATAATATTTAATTCCCAAAGTCATCCTTTATTCACCTTAAACTTGGCTTTTTTTATGATGACAGTGAAGAGGTGAATTCAAGAAAAGACTTCCACATGCACACAGTCGTGCTGCTGCTTGTCTATGGTGATGACTCGGTTTTTGGTATCTGCCCCATGAATTTCAGTTTGATACTTCAAACTGACATCGCTGTTTTGCACTAACAGCAACACTTGCAGAATGAAAAACAGGTAATGAAACGCCCCAGCAGTGCAATATGTTTACTGTGATGTGTGCTCCGCCACTCTTCAGCTTTCATTTTCTCACTTACTAACATAATAGTGGTTGGGTCCGGCTTTTTTCCTTTGCATGTATATGAACTGGCTTAACTGAAACCACCATATATAATGTAGCTTGATATATTTACACATACATTGAAGGCAAGTCTCTTCTGCTTGTTTACTGGGTTAAATACTCTGTTGATACTGTAGCTCAGCACATTGAGGTTAACAGATGGAGGTCTTAAAGTGCAGCCAGTCATGCACATTTGGCACCCCTCCATGCATGCACCTGCTTGCAATCTTGTTATGTGTGTATTCTATTCAGTATACAGTATTTCCCATCACATTTATTCAAACATATACACCTGCTCCAGTATGCCTGGAATAACTTGAGGGTTAAGTGCCTTGCTCAGGGGCTAGTTGGTAATGGAAACAATTGCCATATGTGCAAGCCCACGCACCAATATCTGTGCATGGAGCGCATTTCCGTAGAAACCACTTAACAGATCAAATGAGCCATTATAAATGTAGGATTGACTATCCCTCTGAAATGATATCACAGCAAGCACTTTGGCAATCATATTTAAAATTAAACATCACAAAGCACCACAGTCTGTTTAGAAAAGACAATAAAAGATGCAGTCCTGAGAGTTGCTTTTGTTGTTATTTTTTAGCAACAAAGTTTTCTTGTTTTTTCTCTTTCCTTCCTCATATTCCACACAGAATACGCTCTCTCTTTGATTAGCTGGGCGCCTTGGTACACTACAGTAATTAGGCTGTCAGTCAATACCATATGGCTGGTGGCTATAAGATGTGAAAGTCGCCTGGAAAGTTTCCTAATGAATCTTCTGTATAGTTTTGTTGTTAAAGGGCCATGACTACCTGCATACTGTGCTGTTCATGTATTTAATATTTCAGCATAATGGTAGAATAAAAGGTTTTATTATTTATTTGACCAGTCTGAGCTCCGATTTGTTAAATCTGAACACATTAATCACATTGATATTTATTAAGATGTACATTCTTCATCCCCTTCTGTAGTAACTTTGTTCAGTCCTAATCAGTTATTCGTTTAAGTTAACCTTTTTCCATCATTGCACCGGTTTTGTTTTCAACTAAACAGATGTCTTTTTATCTTTTTCTAAAATAGATTGTGTTCGAGGGAATTCGAGGCCCGAGTTTCGAGGGGGATATTGCCATTGACGACGTGTCTATCACCATCGGGAAGTGCAAGCAGGACACTGTATCCAGCGCAGGTAAGACAGGTAAGATAGAACAGAGAAACAAAGAGAAGCATCTCTGATAACTGCCCCCAATACAATTTATTTAAAAAAAGTCTGCAAACTTAGCTAAAAAGGTGACAAATAGCTCAATTAAACTGATTGGAACATAATTGATTGTAATGAAAATAAATAAATCTAAGGGCAGTACAGAAGGTAATTGTTATAGAAATATAATTTTCAAGGACCATGAGACACTATACCGCTTCTTAAGTGGTTGAGAGGTGTGGGAATATGTTGCAGAGAGAAAATGTTGTCAGTGTGGGTGCTGTGTGATGACAAGTGGACACCAGCATGGAGGCGATTTGAAAGCCTCGTCATCAAATGCGGTCTCTCCTCTGCTCCATCCATTTATTTAATTTGAATCCCCCTCTATCCTAGTTTCACACAACACTAACCTGCTACCTCGTCCACACGCACTTTTAATATATCCCGTTACTTTCCCTCTTCCATTTTGCTAGCCATCTACCCTTTTATTACCCATACCTCTGCACTTTTCCGTTTAGAGATAAAGTGTGTAGTGGTATGGATTTAGAGGAAAAGAGCATGAGTGGAGAATGAGTGATACAGGAATGTCTGTGCAGTGAAGGAAAGAGTGACACCCCTGGATCATATAATGGCTAGACATCGTTCCACCGGGAGTATTTTTCTCCGTAAACTGACCACAATTGGCCCGACGTGCCTCCAGCTGACATGCTTGACAAGCCAAACCGACGCTGCCCATAAATAAAATACCAGAATACTATTTTGCTACTTATAAATACTGTTTGTGATGGTCGACTCTGCCTGTAGGGTGAAGCAGAGAGAAAAACAAGTGAGTTACAGGGAATCAGTGCATGTCTATGCAATCGAGTCAAGGCATACGTAAATAGCCTTAAGGATAGGGGTGTCGAGAGGAGACGGAAATTGTGAAAAGGTCAAAGATTAAGAGTGACCAAAACTATGTGTACGTGTGAGTGCATGTGTGTCTACATGTGTTATGTTGTGTGTGAGAGAGAGAGCGAGCGAGAGAGAGAGAGATAGAGAGAGAGAGAGTGTGAGAAAGAGAGAGAAAGAGGTTTGAGAACTAAAAGACGAAAGAGAATATTAAACTAAAACCTGCCAGCAGTTTAGCTACAGTAAGAGCTGCCCTCTGCCAGGAAAGACTTGCATACAAAAACACAGGCACTTATGTACACTCACACATACACACACAGGCGCATACACATCATTAAATACTCATAATAGCCTTCATTGCATTCTTTACAGACACGCACAACAACAGCTTGTTGGCACTGTTCTCTTATCGCACACTGCAATTGTTGTTAGGTGAAATGGGGAGAGTAGAAACTGTGAAACTGAGTAATAATCCATTATGTACACAACTTATATTTTAACCATCATTTTAGCCAATTCATTTCTGATCTTGGAATTAATCACTGTGTACAGAACTCACAGTAACAGTAAAACATGTTTCATTTGTAACTAAATGTACTACTTTGAATTAAATCATGGCAATTGTATTCATGTAGCCCTCCATGACATATCACACAAGTAGCTTCACTTTAGGGAGTCCACTGACACCCTCAATAAGGATAAGAAAAAACTCCCAAAATATCTGGAAATGTGGGAAAAAGGGAAAAGCATCAGGTAGAGCAAACGAGGGGGGACCAACTTCCAGGAAGGAGAGGCATGCAATATGTCATATGTATGCATGCAACCTAAGGTGAGAATCCACATGGTTTTTTTAATTTTCTTATTTTTACTACAAAGAAAACATTAGAGCCAAGGAAAAAAAACAATACTGGAAAAATAAATGAGTAACTTGTTAAAATCCTGCTTCGCTAACCCCCAGTTGTGAGATGTCTATGATGTCTGCATATGTGTGTGTGCTCTTGCTGTTAAGACACTGGCAGATGAAGTGAATAATGGATGAAGGTGTAAACAGGAAGAGGAAAGCTCTTGAGCTCTCCAAGTGTGCGCCTGTGTCCTGCAGGTTTTGTTCAGGCACAGACACACAGTGCAGACAGATGAGTAATTATCAGGCAGGCGATTGGAGTAACACAAATGCATCTGTCTTGAGCCCACCATGGAAGTTGTGCGGTACAATGAGGATTAGAGAACAGATTAAATGAAATCATAGGAATATGACTTGGAAGAAAATGCAAACTCACTCTTGACTTGCTTTAATTACGCACAATATGAAATATCAAACATTATAGGATATTTTAGCATGGACAATGTGAGTATGACCCAGGCTGTCATCAGAGGCTGCCTTCATAGGATTCACAGGTGTTTGTATAGAAGTATAGATACATGTACGTAGTAGACAGATAGACAGACAGTGGCTGACAGTGGCTGATTTAATGACAAATAGCATAAATCACGACTGCACGGTGAGGCAGAGCTTTTGAATACACAATTACAACGTAGCGCATAACATCAATGAAAGCTTTGAACGGCAATCTGTCATATGGATAGGTGTGTGTGTGTGTGTGTGTGTGTGTGTGTGTGTGTGTGTGTGTGTGTGTGTGTGTGTGTGTGTGTGTGTGTGTGTGTGTGAGACATCAAACTATGAAACTTTTCTGCTGCCCCCTGCATCTCACAGGATGTGGAGGGAGAGTAGGTGAGCCTGGTAGCATCACCCAGCTCATACATTACATAGTGTCACACTCAGATACTCCCACACACTGCATACACACTCAATATACTGTACCATATACGTTTATCCACCCGCAAGTGTTTTTTAGTAATATAATCTCACATCGCATGGACACACTTAAGCTGCAGGTTAACTATATGTATGCATACGGGAATGTTATCGTACTATCCTCCTCAAATGAAGGATGATTGCCTCTGACATGTTTGGTGCTACTCGGCCTGTATAAATCACCTGGCTCAGTTGTGTGTTCAGAGTGTATGAGGTGGAAGGTGAGCACATGTTAATGTATGTTATGTACATGTGATCAGCTACATTTTTTATTAGGAAGTAGCTCAGCATGACGGACAGACATTGACCAGATTTGGTAGACATTTAAGTTGTTTTTCTACCTGTGATAGTTTGGATATTTCAAGCTCAACAGCAACAAGATGCAGGTTTACAGGCTAAGATTAGTGTGAATGGATACATTGCCGATTCACTGTCTCTACTATACACAACATACCACAACATACACAACATCCACAACATACACACATGGCAATATAATATTCAATATAAATGCCCAGAGTAATCCATTTTCTTTTAAAACCCATTTCCATGACAGAACAAAAGATGTATTATCTGTAGCGCTTTCATACAATGAGTGAAATAAAACGTCCTGCTTCTTCTTGTGTAGAGAGATGAGAGATATAATGGAGGAAGGACTGAGTAAGGAAAGAAAAACAGAAAGACAGGGAGATGTAAAACATCATGTTCAACTTCGATCTGTTGCCCGCAAACTATACCATGTCAGTGTGTGTGTGTGTGTGTGTGTGTGTGTGTGTGTGTGTGTGTGTGTGTGTGTGTGTGTGTGTGTGTGTGTGTGTGTGTGTGTGTGTGTGTGTGTGTGTGTGTGTGTGTGTGTGTGTGTGTGTGTGTGTGTGTGTGTGTGTGTGTGTGTTGCATACGGATCAAAACTTTATTATAAATATCGATTTTCTGCCTGGAGGACGGACCCTTGATATGAAATCACATTGATCTTTTTAATTCAATGCCTACTTTATATGTATGAAACTCTGTCTTTGAGCAGCATGCTTGTGTAATTTGTTGCTGCATTTTTATAATGCCGTGCGAACAATGGGAGGACATAGTGTGTACTAAAATACCAGAATAAGTGTGCTATTGTGTGTGGAACAGTAATATTTTAAACAAGTGAAATACATCAGAAATCTTGGATGAATAATATGCACAATTTGCAGTTATTCTCGTCAGTTAAAAGCTTCTGCCAATAAAAGCACACCTCATTAAAGATGAGTGTACTGCATCTTCTACGGGGCATACACAAAGAAAACCTGCACAACAACAATCACAAAGAAAACATCCATCACATATTGGTGATGATGACATCAATTTAAACTTATTTTTCTCTTTATAATCTCAAAGTTTAAACTCAATGGTGCTTCTCTCTGTTTCTCTGACTTGTTTACTTACCCCCGCCCCCCCCCTTTCTTGGTTCTTGGTCTGTCCCTTTTTTTGGTTCATAACAGAGATCTATTTTTCTACAACCCTGCTTTCCACATTGATAACAGGGTTTGGTAATGTTCAAACGATGCTTCTTGTTACAACGCTGAAAGCTCTGCCTCACCAGGGCCTTGTCTTGCCTCAGCAGTGAGCCAGACAGGCTTAAAGACTGCCTCAGGCTAAAGCAATACATACATTAACGTATACTTATCTACTTAGCAGGTGGTTAAGGTTAGCCTGTTATTTATAAAATGCAGTTTACAAGGCATAAAGAAAAAAGTGCATGTGACAGTTGCCCCTTCTATCCGATTCGTGCTGTACACATTGCATTTAGGAAGAGAAGAACAATATTGTATTACTTATACAACTATTTGTTTTTACTGTGAGGCTATAAGCAAAGACTAAAACAAAATAGATTTTTTATACTTAATGTCCTCAAATTCATGTCTTACTTTGAGCTATTTAAGTGAATACGCTTTTGACACGCTATCTGTCATAAAGAAATAACTATAAGCAAGAGAGTGAAAAGCACTTATGATTGGTGGCGTGTTATTATTATTACAGCACTGGTGGAGAATGTGTCATCTGTACCTCTCTATGAACTTGGCTATAAAACCTTTTAAAGTCACGAACAGACAGCAGAACCTGGAAACAAGGGGCCTGTAAGTATTTTATTTATGATAACTGTTCTGTTCTTTTTTGCCTGTGTCCATAGTTCTGATTGGTGGATCACGCTCACTCCCATTGGCCAGGTGGCTGACCTTCGGCCTCTCCTGCTTCCTGTTGCTACTCTACAGATGATGATCACTTCCTGCGACACCCCCTGTCTGTAGTGACAGACACTGCCCTGACTCACGCCCTTATACTTCTCTCTCTACCCTTCTCCCTGTCCTTTCCTCCACATACATGAGTCTTTGTTTAGTTTCTCCTCCTCTGCTTTTTTTGAACCTTTCCCCCCAGACACTCAGTATAACCAACTGTTGTGCATACTGTATTTAAGGTGAACATACTTAATGATATTTGACGGTTACAATTCACCTTCTCTCCTTTGTCTCTCTATTAATCTGATTAGAATCACTTTATCCATGTCAGCGTGTCACTTTGTCACTTTTACCTCTCCTTCATCAACCCTTTTACAGTATCATCCATACATGCTCCCTTTCATGTATCTCCGCTCCCTCAAACCGCAATCCTCAATGGCCCCTTTCACCCTATTCCCCAGACACACCAAAGTGTCAGACACTCTACCAAAGATGACAAAGTACCTGAGGGAATAAAATGAAGGAACAGGATTCCAGGAAGAAAGTGTAAGAGAGAGAAAAAGAGGGTAAAAGCCTTCTTCTTCTTCACAAGACTGTCTCCCATCGGTCCCAAACTCTGGGACATTGGGAGCTAACGAATGATAAAGGGACGGACTAAGAGAAAGAAACTGATGATTGAATGAATACATAAATGAATGCTGAGAAAAGGACAAGCCAGAAACAGAGGAAATAGAAGTGTGCTCCTGGTAGCCTCTCTGCTTGCCCTCCGCTTGCCACAAGAGACGAACCTCAGCGCGGATTATACGTGTACATTTATCTCTATATATATATTAAATATAACAAAGTTTAAACTTAAACACAACTAGGACAGTGGAGGACTTTACAAAGTGAAATTAAAGAAGCACAATGTTTATACAACCTCTGCTGTACCTTTGGGTTTTATTCTACTTATTATGTGATGTTGCAATTTGTCAGACCTATTCAATGTTTTTGATATTTTGCTTTTTTGTTTTCTTTGGTTCATGGCGTAACGAAGGGTCAAAGGGAATGGGAATAAAGTATTATATTAATATTTATGAGAAGATGATTCGTGATCGAGGACCAGAATTGAGCACGAGGAGGGAAAAGCAAGGATGACCCAAGCCAACTGGATTGGAAACCTCAACTTGTATTGGCGCGTACTGAACACACACACAGACACACACATACACTTTTTCCTTGCTGACATCACAGCCAGGCCCTCAGCTGACCCTCTGCCTCAAAACATGTCTCCTCTATGGATGAAACAAAAAGAAAACCACAGTTGATAGATACAACCTTCACGTTTCTGCGCCCTAACCATGAACTTCGCATCACTGGATATCATTACTGGTCATGTCCGGATTGATGAGCCACAACTGAAAAGCTGGACATGTTATTTCTCATGAAATGGAAAACAAGGTGTCGTAGAAGAGGGCCACAAAGAGTTTGGAGTGAGTTCAGTTGAATATTTCTTTCTCCACAGGTGATTGAATGTTATGTATGAATTTCCTGTGCAGTGAAAAAAACTGTCAGATTGTTAGCAGCAAGGATTGCATATCAGTTTTTCTGTTTTGTTTAATTAATGTCTGTAGTTCAAACTGTTTTTCATAATAACATAGATATGATGGTTAAAGTTAAGCAATACTCATATCGATAGATCTGTATACAAACCTTTATGATTGCATTTGAGATGGCAGTTCAGAAGGGAAGGGGTTGTTTTCTAAATACAATTGTAGTCATCATAAAGTTCAATAAAGAAGATGTAGCTATTGTAATCATATTGATAGTATTTTTTCAATGTTCTCCATTACGCTTTAACCTATCTCAACAAAGCTCCAAATTCACATGTTACGCTTTTGCAGTAAGTGATCTACTTGTTATGCTGATCTTCTTCATTAGCATCACATGTGAATCAATCATGAACACCATATGTACTTTTGTCTATGTTATTTCAAATTGATTTGATCACTTTTTTGGTTGCTTTTTCTTAATTGTAGTTGTTACAAATTGTATTGTTGGCTTTACAATCATAAGTAGTGCAGAACATACATAAATGACGTGCCTAATAGATTGTTCCACTTTGGTGTGAGTAGCAATTTCTTTGTTAAGCTTGCACTGCTGGCTACTGTACAGTATGAGTATAACTGTATCAATGACAACTCAGTCACTCAATGCTGCGTAAGGCATGTTGGATTAACCTGTGAAGCTCTGTGTCAGTGGTGTATTATATGAACTTGGGAGCCCTCTGAAACCTGCAGACTCTCAATAATCCTGTACATTAGCTCCATCTCCATTTATTTTACATCTCATGGCAGGTTGCAAATGAATGTTACAACCACTTAAGAAGTGAATTTGAGTGACATGCTTTCCTGTCAATGTAGCTTTGTCATGCTGCAATCATATACTGTAAAGTTATGCTGAAAATATTTTAAACCTTTTAAAATATTTGTTGTATTTAAATGAGCTTAAGTTTAACTTTTAGAAATGTCATGAAGCATTAATGTGCATGGCATTTTCATTGTGCTTACTGTCAAAGTGTTCTTCATATTTCCTCATATTTCAATGGCAGTGGTAACAGAGACTGATTACTTCTGTAATGTTTGCATTTGGACATGCGACAGCTGCAAATTTACTGACAGAATACTGTGGAAACCTCAGATGTATTGTCTGAAACATTGTTATATTTTCAAAATGAAAAGAAACCCACTTTGAGGGGACAACTTTAAGCTCAAGTTCAAAGTGAAAGAAGACATTTATTCATTTCACCTACCTGAGATCACAATATCAAGGCATGACATACAGATGTGCAGATAATCTAACCAATATGTTATTATCATTATGTTGCCTGGTGAAGCAACACATTGTCACTTTACCAATGGTTTATGTCAAGTTGGGAAACTAACTGTTACTGTGTTCATCTACTCCGATATAATGGTTTTTTTTGCACAAATGAATCATCAAAATGCTTCTATACTGGCCCACTACAGTCCACTCTGAGGCATCATAAGCACTGCGTATTTCCCAGGTGATGACTGCCCAAAGGGAAGTTTAAAGATAATCAAGCAATCATCCATTTTTGGGTTTTGATATCAAGCATTTAAATGCTTTTGAAATTGCCATTACATAATATTTAGAGTGCAAGCACACCTGTAGCAACACTAACATGTGCCCATATGGTATCTAGGATACATACAATGTGAGGCTTTCATATATCTAAAATCATCGCATATACTGTAGTTCAATTGACATTATTATTTCAGTACAAGATAATCATGTGCTTCATTTGTTTCAAAAAAACATCCGTCAATAAAATAAAAATGAACAGCAAAGAAAAGCTTCTGTCCATAATAATATTATCTGTCCGGGGGTAAAATGCTTTGGTAGCAAACAAACATCTTAAACATGCGGATCGTCATACAGTACAGTGCTGAAACTAAGAGCAATGAGATGTGTAGCACAGCTGTTAGTTAGCATACAACAGACATGTAATACATCTGGATTGGAGAAGAGGTTCAAGGTATATCAAAACATATCTGTGTTACCATATTGAATCCAAGTCAACTTCACAAAAATAATTTCCTGTGGCTTTTAACCAGCATACATAGTGTGATGGAACAACACTGTATGCTTGCTGGTTAGGTTGAACGCACCTACAGATTGTACATGATTTTACTTCTAGTTTGTAATTGTTTTATAAAGTCAGACCAAAGACAAGACAACTAGCTAAAAGTCTACCACATCAATTAGTGCTGGAAATGAACAGATTCATTTTTCTCTTTTCTGGTAGATAACACAATGCATCTACTTAAAATCTCAAGAGAAGTATTTTCCAAAATGTAACATCTAAAGGGTATTTATATTCCTTATTTTCTTATAAGGAATACACTTGTTTGAGTCATTTACATTAGAGCAACTTTTCCACTTCCTGTACATGCTCATCATCTGTTTACTGAGCCCCAGTAGAGTTACACTTGTATGACAAACTGACTGTTAATTATCCACTTACTGTTTACCATCTGTACTATCTTGAACTGATTGGAGTTGACGTCCAAGAGACTGTACGGACCTACTCAGCCTCTATTCCCTCCTTGACTGAAAAAGCTGCCAAAACAGAGAGGAACAGTTTGGCAATAGAACCACGTTTCCTTCTGGCAACACAAATAGATAAAGGTAGATGTTCAATAGTGATTTTTGCTGGCAACAGTCCTGGCCTCCCTGTTATGTTACGTAATCTCATGAGTGTTTTGCGACCCTGTTTTACAGACTGCAATGACCTTTTTCACAAAACGCTGCGTGTGACCCTTGCCCTGTCTTCCCAAAAACAGGTGAAAAGCAAAACATTTCAAAATATTTGTTGGATTGATATTGTTTTGTAAACTTCTCCTTCTGATCAAATTATGGGACAAAAAAAGTAACTGACTTCTATTGGACTTTTTTGACACATGACAGTGTGGTATTTCAACAAGCAGCTTCAAAATTATGAGCCTTAATACCTTATATATTACTTTTTTAGGCCGCATCTGACTATTGTAATTCACTGTGACAAGCATTGTCTTCGCATTAAGTACGTTTTGGGAATCAGTGCATGGGTCACATAGTTGTCCACATGCTGAGTGTCAGGTCGACAGCATAGCCTTCATCGGTCTGTGTTTCAATCCATTTTTGGAACAGAAGATTTGAAATACACCTTTAATGTGTAAAAAAGGGAGAGAGGTATCAAACAGTGCTGGGTGTTGTATATTGCTGTCATGTACTAAAGTATTTTGGAGGAAAATATATTTGAAATATGATTCTGAAAGGTATAAATAAACGTCAATGAAACACAAAAGGTTAAGGTATTATTGTTTGTTGCTGCAATTTCTCTTGTGTGAAAAGGGAATGATATGTTTGGGTATTACCCAAGTTCCTTCTCTGGCTAGATAAATGAAAAGATCAATAACACTCTTATGTCTGTACAATAAATAAAAAGCAACAGCCGGACGCCAGCTAGTTTAAATTAGCTGTAATCAACACTTGAAACAAATGAAATAGCTAGTTAGACTCTGTACTTGGGTATTATAATCTGCCAAACAGCACATCTAAACCCTAGTAGTACACACATTATTATTCAATTCAAAAACTGGGGAATAGATATTAAAAGTTACTGTTTTACGAAGGTTATGCTATTTCTTGTTTAATTGCTGTATCTTCCTGTAGTTTTGTTGCCAGAAATTGCCATGCAACGGTTGTCCCAATTAATGAATAGTCTGGCATATTAACTTCTTAAAACTGAGGTTAAAGTTGTATTGGTTTATTGGTTAAGTCTATTGGAACTTCAGGAATAGTTCATGGTTTATGACGGAAGTCCGGTTAAATCGGGCACATTTTGTATTTTCCAACCAAACATCCATTGGCTGTGCAATTTGTATGCCTTCATAGCATCAATTAGATTAAGCACTACAATATAATGAAATATTAAATGTATTTCCATATATGCCTTTATCGTACCCCTCACTTTTTAACGTTTATTTTTAACCTAATTACGTTTTATTATGTGTTAATATTTGAACCAAACAATTTGGGAAGAATAACTATTTGTTTACATCACATTATGTGATTAATAAACCAAGCGCCCCAAAGCCCTCCTCGGCGGGCCTTTTTTTTTTTCATGACACTGTATCTCCAACCCAGTCTCACGGCATTTCGTGTTCACCAACACGATTTTTAATCTATTGATTCATGTTCACCAACACGATTTGCCCCTTTTTTTCGTGTTGCACAGCACGATTTTAAAAGCAATGTATTTATACTGCCTGCAGCACGTCTTTTTCTCCGGTCGGGTCGTGGGAGACCGGAAGCTGTGTGGTTCATAAAAACATGTTCTTACTCAATATCAAGCCACAATTATTGCTTTTATTTTAAATCGTATAATTTCGGACTTTTGTTGCCATCTGTGAGGAAAATAAATGGGGCTCAGAGCCTCAGAATACGGAAATCTGTATTTTTAAATATTTTGTTCCTTCTAATTCATTATTCTTTTCAAAATAACACACTGTTATTTACTCACCAATAACACACAATTATCCTTGCTTTTATTTATTGGTTTAATTCCATAATCTCGGGCTTTTTTGGCGTCCGTCAGGAACTGAATTTCAAAATAAAAATAACCGGAAACAGACGTAGGCCTATAAGGGACATTTCGAGCATCATTGCGATTGTCAACATTTATGATTTTAGGATGGCCGAAGACACTACACTACCCATAATCCCCAGCTATCGTTTAGGACTACAGTCCCCGTAAGGTTACGCAGAGCGTCAAACAGCTGTATGAAATGGAACAAAACCATGCCAGATTATCCAAAACTGGAATCGAACGCCCCCCCAGAACTACACATGCTGGCTATTGTGTTCTATGGGACGTCTCTACTGAACGTTTACGTTTTTCCCACAATTAGAAGTTGCCAGTATTAAACACATTGGTGTTATCAAATGTAAAACATATAATTAATAAATGGGTGAAAATCGCTTGTGTCCATAATGCGCAGCATTAATATATACCCACATGACAGCTCATTGTTACTTTGTAATTCTACTCCACGACAATTCAGAGGTTAACCTGGTATTTTTACTCCACTGCATTTATTTGAGTTACTTTGGTGATTGTCAAGTGCCAACAATCAGGAGAGATATTTGATAGTTGGTGCTTGAGAAGACTAAACATGTATCTGCAATTGACATGAATGGAAACGAGTAATAAAGTATATTCATTACTCGTTATTCTCTACTAATAGTTAATTAAAGACTGTATATTATGGCTATTTTGCACATCCCTTTCAAGATTTTCAAAGGTTTATTGACATTCCTCAACAGTGCATTACAAGACATCTATCACTATGTGTGTACCTCCACCATTAAACTGTCATATTCTGCACATTTCTTATTCTATCTACATACATAAGAGTATAATTCATATGTATAATATCAGTTAAAATAAGTGCTTCAACATAGTTAACATTGCAGGAAAGCAATATATTAGACGTTAAGTACTTTGTCAGGCTTAATATTTATCTGTAGATAGATACCCCCAAAGTTTTTTTCTTATTTAAAAGAAGACCTTAATCTGTTATTTAATGTTTAAATAAAGGTTCATTCGTTTTTCTGTTTTGCACCTCCTCCTATTAATATCTTTGTACATCCTGCACTAAACTGTTTTATTGTAGAGATCACTTATAGTATCTTCTTGATTTTTTATATTCTATATTTCTATCACAGACCTTCTACTTTCCCCCTATGAAAGTATGTACTCTTCATATTTTTATTCAATAACGGTTATTCAATATTCAAATAATATTTGATGAAAAAAATATTAAGAGTACATTATTGTTTTTATGTGTTATATTATAACACATAAAAACAATAATTCAATAACGTGCTTTACCACTAGGCGGTGCACACAAGGTACACACAGCCATAATAACTTTGTATTATTAGTGTAGGACACGTTTTATTCATGCTTTCACATAATTTTACAGCATATTGCTATACTATTTCAGACTCAGTATTTACATTCTTACATTCAAAGAAAATCAGTAATATCTTTAAAAACTACAGTCCTTTTATATCAGCTGTGCACCGTTATGGTGTAAATATAACCTATCTGTGAATTAGATCAAATGTAAAAGTCAGCCGAATTAGTGTTGATACTGCAAGGAGACGTATTGTGTGAAGAGAAATTGAAGATGTTGTTTAATTGTTGAATATATTTATGATCAAGTATTCAGTTTCGGCGGCATTTTCTCAGTTTTTCCAAAGGTCTTCTCATCAGGGCTCTATAAATAAAGAACTACGGCAGATCTGTAATATACAATGCAGCCGAACCGTGTATTACAATGCCGTTATGTGATGACTTTCAAAGAGAAAAGCAAGAACACTCGGAATTAAGTATTATTTTATTCTTTTAAAATGTTTTCCGGATTTCATATCATATAAACACCAAATCCCAGCATGCATTGCGGCTAAAACATCCAATAAACGAGCTTAAAACCATAGCAGAGGATCTTGGGTAATCGCTCGAAATGCCTACGTCTGTTTCCGGTTATTTTTATTTTGAAATTCAGTTCCTGACAGACGCCAAAAAAGCCCGAGATTATGGAATTAAACCAATAAATAAATCAAGGATAATTGAGTGTTATTGGTGAGTAAATAACAGTGTGTTATTTTGAAAAGAATAAGAAATTAGAAGGAAAAAAAGATTTAAAAAATACAGATTTCAGTTTGCAAATGCCGTGAGACTGGGTTGGTATCTCAGGGCATCTTAATATTTAAGAACCTATTAATGTGTTATACCAGATTAACGGAAATAATCTCAGCTAACTGACGATACAAACCATTTTTACCAAAACAAAACACAAGTCTCATAAGAAGCATCTAAATGACCCCTGAGCGAAAAATGCTAACGCACTTTGGCACAGAACTCAAGATAAAGATACCCTTATTACTTATCGTAGCTGCACATACAAAATATCCGATTAAAACTGAGGTTCCACAGATTATTTAGCTTTATTGTATCATCACTGAGCGATCCGAACTCGCGACAGGGGAAGCAAACACAGACATCACAACACTTACCTTTACGGAGCTTTTACGGGAGATCATCTCACCGTAGCTGTCAATCTGATCAAAAGACTTGTTCAATGGCATTAAAACGAGAAAAAAACGCAGCTGAATCGGTTAATCCATAGGTTAATAATGTTTCTGTCGATTTGAAAAAATTATTTATAATCCATAATTCCATTTTTATTTAAAAATCGGAGAGTAAAAGTTAGCTGCTAATGGTAGCCACCAGAGTTATCGCAGCTTCCGGTTTTGGCTATGCGTCAGTCTCACACAAACACATTACCAAATAAGGAGTATGTGGGAGTTCCCCTCGATTCCATTGGCTCTGACGGTTAGAAAGAGATGTCAATCAGCAAAATCGAGCAAGGGGGGCGAGAGATATGGAAAATCCACCCACATGACCCCAGAAGTGTTTTTGTTTTGCTAAATCTCTCTAAAAAGGTCACATTTCACTTGTTTTGCATCAAAGTTGATTCAGGGTACTTATTATATGTTGTAGTTTGGATTCCTAAAGCTTTTAGTCTACCATCCCATTATCGGTGGTTTTCACTATGTAATTTTGTTTTTTGGACAGACACAATCATTTACATTTTTTTACTGTGTTCAATCTGAATTTACTTTAAAATAAAAACATCTATATTGATTCTGACACGTCTACATCCAACTCACAGATGTAACCTTGCTTTGAGAAAAAAGATTATTAATGTAACCCTTTTAGAAGGGAAGATATGGTCATTTGTTCTGGGAATGTCTTTTTCGAGCCTGAGACCTGAAAACAGGCTCGGGGCTTAACAGGTTAACACAAAATGCATTAGTGGTGCACACTGAGAACATAACATGAAACTTCACTGGTGTATAATAATATAACATCATTTGGATAAAGCATTTCTCAATTTTGTTGATGTTCATGTATTTTTACTTGAAATTACCCTTGTGCTCTTCATTGAGAGTAGACGTGATTGATTGCACTTGTCGTTGATGCAACAAACAATTGATGAGAATCCTCAGGAATTAATTAATTGCTAAACAAATGTCAGAGCTTGCTAGCTAATGACTTTACTGCCAAGGCTGCCAGCTCATGCATGTCTAATTTGTGAGATGTGTGTAAATGATCTCACAAGAATGTTTTCTCCCATCTTTCAGCACCTCAGCGTAGGATGTCACTGCAAAGTCATAACATAACAACAAATACAGTAATCGGAACTAATTTACACTCCAAGGGCGTGTGATAATCGTATGCCTTGCTTTGACATTATCACCATCTCTAATTGTGTTTTGCAAATGCTTTCAGTTTTTGCCCTCAGCCTTTTGTCTTTGTTCTCCTGTCACTCTCCCCTACATTCCCATTTCTGAATGCAATGAGAATAACAAAAAATTGTTTCAGGCCAAAACTAGAGACCATCTTGCAATTGGATCACATCAATTGTGTATACTGTAGGTAAGTAAGGGGCAGTTACCACACCCATTGTTAAGCTCGACCTTCATTTTGATCCTAACTATATATCTGTAAAGTTTCATGACTGCATTTAGCACGGTTGTAACGTTATCCCGGCCACATAAATCTGTCCACAGGGAAAACACAAACACAAACATACTCACAAGGTGAAAGCAATGCAATGGTCTCTTTCCCGGCTGGTAAACATACAGCAAGTGTAAAGAACCTGTGAGTCTTTTGACCTTATTATTAACAAGGCTGTTTACTTTCTTACTTCAGTCTGGAGCGCAGGGAAATGTGAAATATTTCAAAGATATACATTACATCTCTCTTTTTCTTTTTAACACACAAACACACACACACGCGCACACAAATAACTGGCTTGCACAGTATCAGACTTGAGAGACATTCGCATATTCACGGCTCTTTTTTCTTTTTCACCATTCTCATATTTTCTCTTTTCTCTCCCTCCTCTCTCAATTGAGCGAAGCAGAGATGTACAGATAAAATGTGTGCCTTTTTTCTCTGAGCCGCCTCTTAGTGGAGCGCAGGGTGGAGGCGTTAGGGCTGAATGGTTCAGCCCTTTGCTGTTCTCCTTCATCTGTTGTCTTTTGAGGTGGGATTTCTTACTAAACCTAGTTGTTTGCACTTGTATGAAGAGAGAAGGACCTTGCTGCTGCGGCTGTTGATTAAAAGATTACTAGGGGTTCGTTACTGACAGGTCCAAGCTTTGCTTCTGAGAAATCCTTATTATTTTCAGATGCTTGCTCTGGATATATATATATATATATATATATTAATACATCCTTGTGCACAGAGCAACTTGGCAGCTATCAATACTACAGTTAGTTTGGTGCTAAGCAGGCTAAAGTTGTAAAAAACCTAATTATATATTTCAGCGCGCCATGTTGAAGGACATCTCATTTCTCTAAATGCACTTCGAGGACCGAGCATCGAGGAGGCTTTCTGGAGGAGCTCTAACCGAGGATACACTGATGGGTCCTCCACGGCTCCTTCGTGGATGCATTTCCGGCAACAGAGATGTTTCAAAGAGTCGTGACACACGGCCGGATTTATCTCAGCCAATGACAGCTCTGCATGCATCCCCTGGATATTATTTTATTAACTGCTTTCATGGCGACGCGATGTTTACAGTGAGAACAGCTGTGAGGTCCGTGCAGAAAGCAGAGCCGTGTGTAATATATATCACTCAGTATAACAGACCTACTCTCTTTATTTGCTGTAGTTTAGTAGATATCTACAAACAAAGAGTCCATATTTTTCTAAAACCATTTAGTGCTTCACATAATAAAATACACAACGGCTATTAGGTTGTTAGCTGTAGGTGCACGTGCGTAGATGCAGCGGACAGACAGGTCTCAGTTGGTTTGGTGTCCTCTGCTTACTTTTAATACTTGTAAATAAAACTTTTGGCCCGTAATTTATTTTCCTCATTGTAGCGACCAGAGAGGGGGGGGGATATATCCGATCTCTGATAGTGTTACGTTATTATGAGAGTGCTCTGTTTGATTCTGAAATTGTATATATATGTATATAAAATTAAATATATAGGCTACATATATATATATATATATATATGTATGTGTGTGTGTGTGTGTGTGTGTGTGTGTGTGTGTGTGTGTGTGTGTGTGTGTGTGTGTGTGTGTGTGTCCGCATCTGTAGCCTGTTATTGTCTCATTATACCGCACTTTGAATGAATCAAAGTAAATATATAAGTGGTCATGAACACATCTGTCCATCAGACAGAGGACTGCTGTGCCTCCTGTCATCATTAATGGACGTCTCTTTAAAATGACCGCTCAGAGGAGAGGAGTTCTCATTTCTCTAACCGCCTGCTGCTTCCCCTCCTCTCTCCTCGGCTCTTTGGCTCGCATCTCCTGTGGCCGGGACCAGAGCTATTTAATAGAAGAGTTACGACATCTCCGTTCACTCCAATGGACCACTTTTTTACAGCAATGGCGGATCGTGGAGCCTCTCAATCGTTCCCCGGAAGTTAGCGCCAAGGCTGGCAGAGCTGTGGAGTTGCAGCATAATACACCGTTCGTGACGGACTTTTAAAGGTAAGAAGAAGTTTAAAGATTTATATTGCGGATATTATCAGTACATCTGATTCAAATGAACATGTGTATTAAAGGATGTCAGTGGATTATCCCTAAATTAGTAGATTTAAGGAACGTTTACAGATAACAGATTAAGCTAGCATACCGAAGCAAGTTAGCAACACACGTTGAACAGCCTTTTAATTGTAAATTCCGTTCTCTTAATGTCATTTCGTCCAACATGTTGAATTAGAGAAGAGGGGCTTCTAAACGGGATTGTATGCGGGGGTGGAGGGAGTTAAATATTAGATAAATATAACTTTGGTGCGTGTAAGAGTGAGTGTTTTTAGCAGAGCCATATTGTGTCCTTGTGATTCTGTTGATTATTACCTGTCTGTATAATGTTGCAGCTCAGCTGATTCTGGATTGATGGCAAAGGGAGAGGCACTTAAGTGAGAGTGAAAACACAAAGTACGTTTAATACTACTGTTTTATATAAGTAAACACCTTATCTCCCCAAGGCATTTCCCATCCAATAGGTGTGCTGTGTGTGTATAACCCTTTCTCCTGTCTGTTACTCCCTCTTTCAGCACAAGAACCAGAGGGGGATTCAATGGAGCCTGAATACCTGCACTGAGACCCTCACCCTGCACCCTGAGTCTCAACTCTCAGTGTTTTTCAAGCCTTTCCCTGTTTTTTTGTATTAAACAAAACATTAAGCTTTCCCAATGGTGTGGTTTTCGTTTTGTGAAAAAGTGCAAATGCAGTGTTTGTATATAATTACATCACATATTTTGTTGCTGTTGGTCGTGAAATTGCTCCTGCTGACTTGAGCCAGCCATTTTTTCCTCCGCTCTGTGTCAGTGGGGAAGCCGTACATTCGTACTCCTTTCTCTGAGCAATTTGAGCATCCCCAGGCAGCACATCAAACCATGGTGGCTACTAGGAGGCAGCACAGCAAACCAGGACAACACGGAGGAAAAGGCACCGACAAACTGCATGATATGCTATTCAATGTTTATTGAATTCCATGTATTTGTAATGGATGTTCCTAAAACAACACATTTAACATCATCATCATCATCATATGCTGCTGCTGCTGCTAGTCCTTTGATAGTCACCTGTCGGTCTCCTGTCCTTTCTGAAAGCCATAAAGATGACATTAGTCATTTAGATAACTTGTGTCCTCAATTACCAGGGGATTACTGAAACTACCATGAATTTAAGAAAATGGTAGAAATGAATCCAATCTGAATTTTAAAGCATTACTTTAGATCCCCTCCCGCTAAATGTATCAATAAACATTAGAAAGTGATGCTCCTGACTACCATACAGGTTTAAGAAGATAATATTGGTTTGAAAGAATTCAAAGCTATAAATAAACAGCAACAGGCTCTTTAACAAGGCACTGTTAGTAACATGTAAACTAGTTGTTCACACTAATCCTAATATTATCACTTAATATTAGCAAATTCGATTTTATTTTTTAAAACATTGATGTAAATACATACACATATCGATTTGTTGTATAAATATTGCAAATCAAAACCTTTATTCACTAATAATTAACAAAAATCGTAGTTCTATCTCCTGTTATCAATGCATTCACATTGCCCGCCATGAACTTCCGGGGAACGATCCTCTTCTACATGAACCACGTGACGATAACCGTTTTTGGACTTCCGGTGTCGTAACTCTTCTATCTATATGGCGCTGGCCGGGACTAAGTCTCGAGGAGGGGAGTCGAGGAGGGGAGTTAGAGAAATGAGAAAGGGCCAATAAAACATCTTTGCTGATGTTTTTTCGAGTCTTCTGGCCAATCAGAATCAAGATTGTTGCCGGAAGTCCCCACGGAGAATAACTTTGCGGTAGGACTATTCTTTATACATCCATGGGTACAACTTCAGATACAAATGAACACGTAATGAAATATGACCCTCGGTTTGATGATTGACAGGTCACAGAACAATGTGGGTTATCTCCCCTAACCGACAATTTAAAGTAAGTCACACAGTCTCCTAGCAAGTTCAGCTTCAGAACAAAGTGAAAAACAAACAATGGCATACAATATTATTAATATGTCGGGTAGTGATAGATTTATTTATTTTCTTCTCAGAGTGTACCAGAATGCATAGTTTATGTTAGTATTCCATCAACTCATTAAACTTTTTTAAAAGCATACTTTAGTTCTGTGAAGGGATATAAGGGATATATGCACTGTATTTCACTTTAATTAATATTGTATGCTAAAAAGCGTATATTACAGCACAATGTTTTGTTGAATAGATTTGAGTGCTTCAAAATATTGGGTCGTGATTTATTGACCAAGTAAAAAGTGGGTCCCGAGGCCTGACCAGTTGAGAACCACTGCCTTAGAGTGCTAAAGAAACAAATTACGGAGAGATTCTGATTACAACAAGTCAAACTGAGGGTATGTTATTCAGTGTTATGGGATTATGAAGTACTACTTGAAAAGCTTAGTGTTCATCTTCAGTTTGAGGATAATAAGTGCCTGTGCTGTTCTAACTTCTCTAAGAAGTTCATTCATTCATGAGTGGGGTGAACACCTCCATGATCTGCCTGTGAACACATAGTTTAATCAATCAATCAATGTTTATTTTCACAGGATTGATACTGATTTTGAATCAAATACAAGACATAATATTGGGTAAACAAGTTGTATTAGAACAAATTAGGAGGATGACGATGAGCATCTTACACGCCAAAAAGATTGTCAGGTGTCTTTTTAATATTTTGTGCTCCTACTTGGACATGTTTACATGCTATGATGTTCAAACAGGCTTTATCTTTCTCATATTGCCTGTGCTGCAGCACCTATTCCCGCCCTCTGTCTGAAAGCCCAATCGGCTCTGATTGGGCGGGACATCTCTGCACTTAGATATCACCCGCCCCTTAGCCTATCACGTACAATGTAAACACACCCCCACAATAAGCTTGTATCTCATAAATTCCGCAATTGGCAAATGTATCGTGGAACAACTACATTTAACACAATTCCAAGTAAAAGGCACGTTGTACTATATCTAAAACAAAGCAAAACAGCACCAGATGACCCAAAGAATGGGAATCTTGATAATGATGACTTCTGCGATCCCCTGACCTTTCATATTGCCTCCATCAGGTCTCAACATATGCTATTGGGATAACTTTTTTCCAGACAGTTATGGTTACCAGACAATGCATCATAATGAGTTTCGTAATGCCACACAGAGGTTGAATTGTATTGGTCTCAACTATTGGGTGGATTTCTTGAACGCTTACATTGCTTAACATTTGGCACAGACATGTACTGTATGCCTCAATCAGATGAATTGTAATAACTTTACTGATCTTTTGCTTTATTTAATTTTTATTTTATTGGGTCAAATATTTACCAATAAATTCCTTACATTAAACACTAATCATATTCCCACCAGCTTCTACTGCACTTTGTGTTGAATTAGCAAATGTGAGCATGCCAATATGTACAATTGAGTAGGTACATGTAAAACCTCTTAAACACCAACCATTAAGAGCACATTCATAGCCAAATTGGTGCATATTTCTGCAACGTCTAATGGTTTGATTACAGCCAAGGGATCTTGGTTGCGTCACACCCTTTTTTCTCCCTCCTCCATTTCTGCTTGTCATCTGTTGATAGAATACGAACATCTCTTAGAGCCTCATAGTCTCATAGTCTTGTTATGCAATCATTCTCATTGTGTGTTCTGCGAGTCCATATTAAGCTTGAATCAGTACTGCGTGTCAGTCATTGATTGAGGATGTAGGAGGAAGAATGAGTAAGGTCATATAATCAGCACAATTTATTTGAGGTTGGAAAATATCAGGCAGTCTGACCTGTCTTCATGAATACTGATGCTCCTTGGCGTCTAACTCAAATTAAAGTGACTCACATTGCTGTAATAATCACAGCAATCGATTGGTCTGTGCAGGCAAGGTCAAGCAGGAACTCTTTGACTAATAATAATGTTTTATGGATGCTGTACAGGAAGCAGGTTTAATCACTTTTGTATTTACTGTACAAGACAATACCAATCATTTTACTTTTAGAAATATAGTATTACAGGTTATTCTGAAATGGAAAAGATCTAGACATTTTAAATATATTCCACTAGAGTTTGTGTGTATTTCTTTAACTCCCAAAAGTCCTCGCCTATGTATAACTGCTGGTTATTCATGTTTAGTTTAGTTGCATTCAATCCTTGGTCCAAAAGGAAAAACATGTTACTAATCTGAATGGCTCGGATACATTAGAAAGTATGTTTTCTTTACAACATTCTTGTGAAATCACAAATGAAAGACGGCGAGAAATGTATACCGAATATTATTATTTTTTATTATAATGTACAAGATTAGGTGTTCATGTTTTTTACTTATTGAAACCATCAACCTCCTTCTACTGTTATTCATTCACTTAATTTAGTAAATCATTACTGTTTACTGCTACTGTGTTTTTGTAGTTATCCTGGTGAATGCAAGACCATGGTTAGACAGTACAAGTTCAAACGTTTAGAAAAATAGTGGTGCATAGTCCATCATCACATAGATCCCTGCAAGCATTATCATTTGTTTTCTAATATCACATTAACGTTAAATGGTCCGTTCAACGTTGTGATCAGGACTTACTGAGTTAGAACAGCAAGAGCAGTTTTGTGTGTGTGTGTAAGTGTGCGTGTAATGGGATGGGGTGTGGCACTCATCCATTTCCAGAGGTGCTTTTATTGGCTCCTCCTTTCACAAAACGACTTTCTCCCTGTTGAATAAAGCCGTAGAAAACCAGGACGGACGGTGAATGTCACATTCATCCACAAAAAAATGCATCTACCTTAATGCATTATGGTTTTCTTTCCATTCTCTTTTATCTGCTCTTCACTAATTATGTTGCCTGAAGCCACTCTGGTGATAAGAGAATATTCTAAAGAGAGCATTTATTTTAAAGTAACTAATTTTCTCTGAGATGCATGAGGGGAGCAATATTCTGAATGAATAATATTGCTAATATTGGGCCATTTTGGATAGATGGAATGATAGATAGGTAGATAGATAGATAGATAGATGGATAGATAGATAGATAGATAGATAGATAGATGGATGGATAGATAGATAGATAGATAGATAGATAGATAGATAGATGGATGGATGGATGGATGGATAGATAGATAGAAGCTTTACTCCCACAATGCAGTTCGGCATTAGTCTAACCGCATAATCCTGCTTTATCCGACCAGTTTTCAGTAACTTTTGAAGTACTGTTACTAGACTACAAACCATTAGTCAAAAGTTCCTGCAGCAGAAATCTGTTAGTGCTATAGCCACATTTAAGGAAGATATTCCATCAATACTTAACTTGATAGCTGTATGTAAGGGAGGAAACATATACAAAATGTACACCACCCCAAATTGATCATGTTCTTGATAGTGCTACAGGTGCACTGCGAATACAATTAGACTCTGTTGCTCCTTTGAAAAAGAAGAAAATAAAACAACATAGATTAGCTCCATGGCATAATGCCGAAACCCGCAAAATAAAGTAAAAGTCGAGACAACTTGAATGGATATGGCGTTCCACTAAACTTGAAGAATCTCGTTTAATTTGGCCTATTACTCTCAATAAATATAAGAAAGCACTGCGTAAAGCGAGAGCAGCCTACTACTCTTCATTAATAGATGAGAATAAGAATAATGCAAGTTCTATTTCGTCCCTAATGACCGCCAGAGGCGGTGCTTTAGCACTGGATATGTCCATCGCACGCATGCGCAGTTCGAGTACCAATAACAACAAAGTCACCTGTGACCCACGTGACTACGGCTACATAGGCCGGCGTCATTAGTGGATTGGTTCCTTTTCATCTTCTCGCTTCGCGAGAGTACCGCGGCTACATTCTTGTAGCCTACAGCGTTCAGGTTTGAACGTTTGATCTGAGGGATTTCTCTGCAAGCAGCTGGCCGCGTGCAGCTTCGCGACTGACAGTCGGAGCTACGGGTTGCTAATGCGTCCTCCAGGAGCTGTGGCCGGCTGTGCAGAGCCTCGACGGACAGGTTTGTGTCAATTTGTTGCTGGTGATGGCTGTGTTCCCGCACCCTCTCCCAGCTAAGTTGTCCTGATTGCTGTCTTATTTATTGTTTGGCTTAGACTTTCTGGTGACGACAGTGTTCCCGCTTCCTCTCCCATAAAGTTGCCTTTATTATGCTCTTTTGAGAGTTCTGCTTGTGGCGTTGTGCCCGAGCTATCTTTAGCATTTGAGTCCCAGCTTTAGCTGCGTCTCTCATTCAATTTAGTATGGAAAGCCAAGTGTGCCATAATTTGCCCGTTTTTTGTTTAGATGCAGAGAGTTAGTAGGTAAGTACTGGCCATAGTTACTACTGTAACTACGGTCCTATGTAAGCACTGGCTATGGTTACTACTGTGACCATGGCCTACGGTTTATGCGGGCTGTTCTATTCCATAGAAGCTAATTATCTGGTCTTAACATTGTGTTTTGACTTGGTTGCTTGATTGTTAGCAGCAGCCACTTGGTTAACACCTTGCATGTACTGTTAAGCTTCATTATTTAACTCAGCCGGTGAGGGCAGTGCTCTCGCTCCCGCTCCCGGTAACGTAGGGTTTTGATTGCAGTAGCGCTATATCGTGGTATTTACTGCTCCTAGTACTAGACTCTAGTCTACTACCACTGTACTAGGATGATATGCAGAGAACAATCTTCACTGTGTGCTGTGTGCTCTGCATGTGTGGCCATTAAAGAGGATTTCATCCTCCCAATATTATATTATCTAGGGTGCAGCCGTTGGCTGACACTTTTAGACGGCGGCCACAGTTACTACTGTAACTACGGTTCTAAGCCGTGTAAGTACTGGCCATAGTTACTACTGTAACTACGGTTCCAAGCTGCGTAAGTACTGGCCACAGTTACTACTGTAACTACGGCCCTGAGCCGCGTAAGTACTGGCCATAGTTACTACTGTAACTATGGTTCTATGCTGTGTAAGTATTGGCCAGAGTTACTACTGTAACTACGGTTCTAAGCCGTGTAAGTACTGGCCATAGTTACTACTGTAACTACGGGTCTAAGCCGTGTAAATACTGGCCATAGTTACTACTGTAACTACGGTTATATGCCGGGTAAGCACTGGCCATGGTTACTGCTGTAACTACGGCTCTGTGCTGTTCTCTTCTTTAGAAGCTAGTTGTCTGGTCTTAAACATTTGTGTTGACTTGATCTCGCTTGTTTGTTAGCAGCAGCCGCTTGGCTAACGTCTTGCGTGTACTGTTAAGCTTCTTCATTTAAACTCAGCTGGTGAAGGCAGTGCTCTCGCTCCCGCTCCCGGTAAACTTATTGTTTTGATTGTTAGCAGCAGCCGCTTGGCTAACATATTGCATGTTTTGTTAAAGCTTCTTTATTTAAACTCAGCTGGTGAAGGCAGTGCTCCCGCTCCCGGTAAACGTATTGTTTTGATTGTTAGCAGCAGCCGCTTGGCGAACATCTTGCATGTTTTGTTACAGCTTCTTTATTTAAACTCAGCTGGTGAAGGCAGTGCTCTCGCTCCCGCTCCCTGTAACGTATTGCTCTGATTGTTAGCAGCGGCCGCTTCGCTAACATCTGGCGTGGCTGCCCCGTTAAGCTTCTTTATTTAATCCAGCTAGGTGAAGGCAGTGCTCTCGCTCCCGCTCCCTCTGCCGGTAACGTGGGTGTAGTTACATCCCTCTCTGTGTTCTGCGAGTAGGAGCATTGCTCTACTCTTTCCGTTCAGCAGGTAGCCGGTGAAGGCTGTGTTCTCGCACCTGCTCCCGGGTACGTTGCACCTGGCATTCGTTATGAACTCAACCAGTGAAGGCAGTGTTCTCGCCCCCGCTCCTGGTAGACGTGTTGCTTGATTCTAGCAGCAGCCGCCCGGCTAAACTGTCCTGTTAAGCTTCTTTATTTAATCCAGCTAGGTGAAGGCAGTGCTCTCGCTCCCGCTCCCTCTGCCGGTAACGTGGGTGTAGTCACATCCCTCTCTGTGTTCGGCGAGTAGGAGCATTGCTCTACTCTTTCCGTTCAGCAGGTAGCCAGTGAAGGCTGTGTTCTCGCACCCGCTCCCGGGTACGCTGCACCTGGCATTCGTTATGAACTCAACCAGTGAAGGCAGTGTTCTCGCCCCCGCTCCTGGTAGACGTGTTGCTTGATTCTAGCAGCAGCCGCCCGGCTAAACTGTCCTATTAAACATCTTTATTTAATCCAGCTAGGTGAAGGCAGTGCTCTCGCTCCCGCTCCCTCTGCCGGTAACGTGGGTGTAGTTACATCCCTCTTTGTTTTCGGCGAGTAGGAGCATTGCTCTACTCATTCCGTTCAGCAGGTAGCTGGGGAAGGCTGTGTTCTCGCGCCCACTCCCGGCTACGCTGCATCCGGCTACGGATAGACTGGCTCATTCATGTCGCGCCTGTATGGCTTCTCTTGAGCCCGAGGACGGCCATGACCGCTGCCCCCCTCTGCCTTGGCCTCGAGCATTTGAGGGAGGGTCTCACGCAAAGCGCCTGCATGAGCTGTAGATTCAGGCCTCGGGCGCTCAGAGTGGCTAGAGTCGCAGAGGTGGCACCTCTCATCGTCACAACTTCCTCCAGCTCAGTCTGACCGTTCCCGGCGACTTGATGGAGGGATGGCTATGGGTTCACCCCCCAGGTAGAGGGCTAGAAACAGGCTGTCCTCTAAGGTGGGTTAGTTAGCTGCCGTCATGGAGCAGACGAAGTCGCACCTGTTGGCCCTTCAGCCAGGGGCCGGTGCGGGGGCTACTAGCTTGCCGCCTGGCCCTCCTTCGGTTGCCACACCTCTACTTGAGGATGCCATGTCGCTAGCGGCTCCGGACAAACCTCTTCTATGAAGGGGGGGGGCGGAGCCCAGCTCACCCCCGAGGAGGCTTCCCACTCCTCTGCTCAGAGCTCTCTGCAGAGCACGGAGGACGCCTTCATGGCGGCCATTATTCGTGCAGCCTTGTTACGCTTGCAGCTTCAGGTTCCGCAGGCCGACTCGGCTCAGGCTAGTGCCTTTTTCTGGCATAACCCTGCTCCTTTTCACTCCCACTGTTCCTCCTTCAGAGGAGTACCTGAGGGACCCCCATGCAGGCTGGAGAGACACCAGGGCCCTCTCCCACTCTGCTGCCAGGCAGGATCCGGCGAGGGTGGGGCTGGGTCGCTTGCCATCCATTGAGCCTGCCATCGCCTCCCCGATTCGGGCTCCTGATGCCAGGTGCCCTCGGCCTCAGTGCAGGGTCACAAACGAGCTGCTCTGTAGGGCCTACGACACAGCGGCACGCATCTGATACTGGCTTTCTCTACCTCTCTGCAGCAGGCGCCGGCTGAGCCTTCTTTGCTGGGCCTTCTTTGCTGGGCCTCAGTGATGCATCACTGTAAGCCTTTGCCCTAATGTCTAGGGAAGGGGGACGAGTTATATCCTTATTGGTGCAGACTCGTCACCAGGTCTGGCCTACGACCGTCGTAGGCTGCTTTCCCAGTTACAGCTCAGTTACTGGGCTGTCTGTACTTCCGACCCTTGGGTGGTTTCCACCTTAACCCAGGGGTACGAACCGCAGTTCTGGCCCCTAGCCTTCGGCCGGGCCAAAATGACAGTCGTCAGCGATCCGGCAGAGGCCCTAACTCTGGCCCAAGAGTTGTCCGTCCTTCTGTCCAAGGACGCAATCGAGCCAGTAGACCCTCTGCTTAGCCCAGGGGGTTCTACTCGGCGTACTTTCTCGTGAGCAAGAAAGTTGGCGGATTTCGCCTGATCTTGGACCTCAGAGGAATCAACAGATTTTTGAAGATGCTGCTACTCTATATGCTGACCACAGCACATGCACAGCCGTGGAATTGGGGAATGCCTACTTCCACGTGGGCCGGGCAACATGGTGCCTTATATTCAGTTCCTTCGGCCCTTGCAAGGGCAGGCTGCCTCGGCCATTGTGCCCTTGGGCCCGCTGGCGTTGCGCCCCATGCATATGTGGCTGAACAGCCTTCACTTGGACGCCAAGTGGCACAGGCGCAGGGAAGTCAGGGTGTCACAGCGTTGCCTCCACTTTCGGTCACACTGGAGGGGCCTATCTCCTGATGGGCGTGCCCATGGGAGCGATCCCATCCCGCCAGGAGACCGTTACCATAGGTGCGGGTCTCTCAGGGTGGGGTGCAGTACGGCAGGGCAGGACCGTTCAGGGTCAGTAGTCTGCCCAGGAGGGTGCACGCCATGCCAACGTGCTAGAGCTTCGGGCTGTGCAGCTTTCACTCACGCACTTTCTACCCCTACTGGGGGGCAAGAATGTGCGTGTTCCTTGGGACAGCAGGTACGCTGTTGCCCAGACAGCAGTCCCTTCTAGACAGTGGGCGTTCTCACTCCACCTTGAAGGTCTATACGGCTGCTATATCTGCCCGTCATGTGGGAGTGGACGGCGCCACAGTGGGGCACCACAGGTTATTGTCCCTCTTCCTGAGAGGGGCTTTACGGCTGCGTCCGCCTAGCACCCCGAGGGCTCCAGCTTGGGACTTGCCCCTAGTGCTGAATGCCCTGTCATCTCCTCCTTTCGAGCCCCAGGTGGAGCTTAAGTGGCTGTCCCTGAAGGCAGCATTTCTGCTGGCCATGACCTCAGGGAAATGAGTTGGAGAGCTACATGCCCTCTCTGTGAGTGATACATGCCTGAGGTGGAACTCCGATGGCTCGGGTGTTGCCCTCTGGCCAAACGTGGCGTTCCTGCCCAAAGTGATTCCACTAGCCCACTCCAATCGGCCAATCCAGCTGGCGCGCTTTAATATCCCACAGGAGAACGGGACAACTGAGTTGCTGTGCCCTGTGCGTGCCCTAGAGGCGTATATTGGTGCTACGGCCCATATACGACAGTCAGAGCAGCTCTTCATCTGCCATAGCGGCACGAAAAGGGGCTGTGCTCTCTCAAAACAGCGGCTGTCCCACTGGGTTGTGGATACAATCACACATGCCTATGGGGCCAGTGGCCGCCCCCCGCCATCAGGGGTGAGATGTCACTCTACAAGGAGCATCTCAACATCTTGGGCTCTCCTGAGAGGGGTGTCCCTGGAGACCATCTGCGCTGCGGCGTCGTGGTCATCGTCTGGCACATTCTCCAGGTTCTACCGGGTCAATGTCGCCACTCCCCATCCTTTGGGCGTGGTCCTGTTGCCGAGCTCCGCTGCTTCCAACTAGGTAAGCAAGTGTTCGGATTCTTCATGACATGGTTGGTATAGTCATCCAGTGCTAAAGCACCGCCTCTGGCGGTCATTAGGGACGAAATAGAACAATAGTTACGGCTGTAACTACGGTTCTATGAGTCCCGGATGACCGCCAGAGTTTCCGGTCACTCAGAATTCTTGTGTGCTCGCGAGAATATTCTGGGAACCGATCCACTAATGACGCCGGCCTATGTAGCCGTAGTCACGTGGGTCACAGGTAACTTTGTTGTTATTGGTACTCGAACTGCGCATGCGTGCGATGGACATATCCAGTGCTAAAGCACCGCCTCTGGCGGTCATCCGGGACTCATAGAACCGTAGTTACAGCGGTAACTATCGATTTGTCTTCAGCACTGTAGCCAGGCTGACAGAGAGCCACAGCTCTATTGAGCCTTCTATTCCCATAGCACTCAGTAGTAATGATTTGATGTGCTTTTTTAACGATAAAATTGTTACTCTTAGAAACAAAATTAATGACCTCTTGCCTTTCACCAGTATAGTGTTATCAATAGCTCCCGGAAATGTAAGTTCTAATATTACACTAGATAGTAAACTAGAATGCTTTTCACCCATAAACCTCGAACAATTAAATGCAATGCTTCTTTCTTCTAAACCATCAACGTGTATCTAAGACCCGATTCCAACTAAGCTGTTGAAGGAAGTTTTTCCATTAATTAACACTTCTTTATTAAATAATATGAATGTCTTTATTATCAGGCTATGTTCCACAATCATTTAAAGTAGCAGTGATAAAACCTCTTCTTAAAAAGCACAACCTCGATCCAGAGGTTTTACCCAATTATAGACCTATTTCTAATCTTCTGTTCCTCTCAAAGATTCTTGAGAAAGCAGTCGCAAAACAGTTGTGTGATTACTTAAAAAACAATGATTTATTTGAAGATTTTCAGTCTGGCTTTAGAACACATCATAGCACAGAGACAGCTCTGGTCAAAGTCACAAATGACCTTCTCATAGCCTCAGACAAGGAACTTGTCTCTATTCTTGTCTTGCTCGATCTCAGTGCTGCATTTGATACTATCGACCATGATATCCAATTGCAAAGACTAGAGCACTTAGTTGGCATAAAGGGAACTGCTTTAGGCTGGTTTAGGCCCTATCTATCTAAATGGTCTCAGTTTGTACGTGTCAACGATGAATCTTCCATGCATACCAAAGTTAGCCATGGAGTGCCACAGGGCTCAGTGCTCGCACCTATTTTGTTCACATTATATATGCTTCCGCAAGGCAATATTATAAGGAATCTCTCTGTACATTTTCATTGTTATGCGGATGATACTCAACTATATTTATCCATCAAGCCTGATAAAACCAACCATCTAAATAAAATGCAAGACTGCCTCAAGGACTTACAAATGTGGTGCCTTGATCCCTGCCGAGTCGACGCACAACTGTTGATTGGTGTCAGTGCCAGAAAAACTTTTTAGGAGCAATGCGCTCATGGTATCTCTCATCTCTTTCGACTCCACTTCGAGCGATAGAACTTTTAACAAAGCACTTATATACTAATAAAGGACTGGCTTATCTAAAGCCAGTTGAGTAGCACTTGAAATGTTTTTGCTCTATGAAACCTGATGTACTTATATGATTCTGTTTTCTTCAAGTTGGTCGAACGCACTTATTGTACGTCGCTTTGGATAAAAGCGTCAGCTAAATGCAATGTAATGTAATGTAATGTATAGATGTGGCGCATACATCTGAGTTCCTACTCTTTTCCCTCAATCTATCCTAAGGGAGTGCATGTACGTAGACACGTTGTGCCTCTTCACCTCTGTTCCTTACTTCTTACTTGCTACCCCTTTCCCTCAACCTATCCTAAGGGAGTCCATGTACTTAAACACGTTAGTTTTGCTGCTATAGGCTTAGACTGTTGGAGGACACCTTACTTCTTCCTTCTCTCTGTCTGTACCTGTGTACTCTCATGTTCCGAATAACCCAGCTTCCCCCACATTTATTTTTGGTGTCTATCTGCCAGTGACGTGCGGTGAGGTTCATGGCTGGTGAGGCACTGAGTCTTTCAGAGTCAGATTTACAAATATTATATTTTGACCTTAATCGAAATATTCGGTTATTTTCAAAAGCTTTTTTAGTCCGATGCTTCGATTCATTTTAAACAGACCGTTCAACAAAAGGATACCCAAGATCTAAATATTGGATTGTTCTTTCTTAGTAAGATCCCATTTTCATTACAATTGGGGTCTTATGGTTTTCTGGCGCGATGAGGGACTAGTGGTAGCAATCTGAACGAGCTCTGCAGCTTTACTATAAAAAACACGCTTAAATCCGACCAGCTCAATACTATATCACACATTTATTTATTTAATGATCATATCACCTTTCGGGAACTATAAAATATATTTTTTTCAACCATGGTGAAGACGAAATCGACAAAGCTCTGTGCTGCGGAGGGAGGCCCGGGAGAATCACAGAGATCGCCTGACAAGGAACAACACGGGGAGAGCAGTGTCCTGGCCGACATGGTGCTAGCCGCCCTTGAGACACTCCGCAGAGAGATGGCTCAAAACAAAAAAGAAATTTGTGCCATGATTGATTCCCGGATTGAGACTGTCACCGAGAACCTAAAAAAGGAATTCTCCATTATGAAAGGGGACACGCAGACAGCATTGGCGGCAATCAAAGCTACTATGCTAGCACACACGGAGGCCATCAAGGAAGTTGAAGGTGCCTCAACTCAACACTCAGATGACATCACCCGGCTGCAAACTGAGGTGGCTCGCTTGACGGCCGATACTGCTAAACTGTCGGATAAATGTGAGGACCTGGAGGGACGTAGCAGGAGGAACAACATATGCATGATTGGAGTCCCTGAAGGGAAGGAAGGCACACGTCCCAGAGAGTTTATTTCGCAGCTACTCACCGACCTCTTATCCCTGGATCAGAAGCTGCTGATCGACCGCTGCCACCGATCTCTCCGACAGCGTCCCTCCGACGGACAACCGCCTCGCCCATTCATCCTGAGGCTTCACTATTAACATTTAAGAGATACATGGCCTGGGCTGGCTGTTGATATAAGTTGGTGTACTTATCCTTTAATGTTTAATTGTCAGCCTATTTGAAGCAATTTCATTTTTCATTTCTTTAAGCATTTTTTCAGAGCTCTGTCTCCTGCTTTGCTAAGCTATTTTTTTTCCTAAATTCACTTTAAGGGAGATGTTTTGGAATATTATGTTTAACTGGGTCTATACTCAGGGCTTTGATGTGCTTAAAGGTCTGATTGAGACGTGTTTTACTGCAATTCTTATTAGCCATCTTTCAAATGAGCTCACTTTTTGTTATATGCTTATGTGTTTTCCATACTCTAGTTAGATTATGTAAACAAGCTGCAGAGCTACCAGTTATGTGTTAGGAGTACTATAGATAGTAGGAGCTTTTCGCCTCCGCACCGGAAACCGCAAGGCTTTCTTGCCTGCCGTCTCCATCGTTTGGGGATGGGGACCTGGGCACGGGACTTGGGTGAGTTGTTATATTGTTGTCTGTTGAGGGTATGTTTATATATTTGCTTTTATTGTTTTTTTTATTTTTTCTCTCCACTTTGCAATTGCCTGGGCCACTGCACTTTCCAGTTTGTACGGGATAGATGGCGGATAATGGTTTGACTCCAGATAGACCTAACTCCACACAATTCTTGTCCTGGAATGTAAAGGCTATGAACAGCCCTGTCAAAAGGTCAAGAGTTTTTTCTCACCTCAGAAAGTTAAATGCAGATGTTGTTTTTTTACAGGAGACACACTTACGCATCAAAGACCACCATAGGCTTAGAAATCAACATTATAGTCAGGTCTTCCACTCAGATTTTGACTCCAAAGCCAGAGGTGTTACAATCCTCATAAATAAGAGGATACATTTTTCCACCACTAACATTATTTCTGACAGAAATGGGAGATATTTAATTATTACTGGTATGGTTTGGCAAACTCCTGTTGTATTGGTGAATGTATATGCTCCCAATTTTGATAATGCTGCGTTCTCTAACAGCTTGCTGAGCAAAAAAATGTCTCAACAACCACCTTTTAATACTGGGAGGGGACTTAAACTGTGCTATTGACCCATCCTTAGACCGCTCTTCTCCCACCACGTTCTCTCCGTCCACTATGGCAAGGTCATTTTCTGACTTTATGTCTCTGAATGGCCTTGCCGACCCCTGGAGATATAATAATCCTCAGTCTCGTGATTACTCCTTTTTCTCTCATGTACATCATTCTTTTTCTCGCATTGACTATTTTTTCATTGACCATAAATTGCTGCCCAAGGTTACCTCTTCAGAATATTTACCAATCATCATCTCTGACCATGGTCCTTTAACTCTGGACATATCTCTGTCTACTCAACCTCGTACACCTTCACGGTGGAGATTCAATTCACTCCTGCTCTCTGATGCCAAGTTTTGTAGTACAATCTCCACTGCCATTGATGACTTTCTGTTTTCTAACAAGACAAGCTCCACCTCCCATTCTCTCCTATGGGAGTCGCTCAAGGCCTACCTCAGAGGGCAAATAATCTCTTATGCCTCTTGTTTTAACAGGACCCGTAGAGCTAGGCTGGACGAGCTCTCTAAGGCGATACTTGAGTTAGACTGCCAATATGCTTCGACCCCGTCCCCAGATCTTTATAAATGGCGCCTGAATCTCCATTCGGAATTCAATCTTCTATCTACTCAAGACGCAGAGCGTTTGCTACTGCACTCAAGGGGAACATACTATGAACATGGCGATAAGGCTAGTCGATTGCTCGCGCACCAATTAAAACGCAAAGCAGCCTCCCGATTAATTCCTAAAATTCTAGACAACTTGACCTCTGACCCAGCATAGATTAATGATGCCTTTAAAAGTTTTTACTCTACCTTGTATAAGTCAGAGATGCCATCAGACACCACCAATATGACTCAGTTTTTGGAAGAATTGACGATTCCCTCAGTTCCACCTGAGGTTGCGGATGACCTTGATTCCCCTCTGTGAGGAAGCGCACACACTCCCTCACTAACATGTTGGTCTTAACTATTTGTTTGTTAAGAAAGGTAGTACATGTTTGTTCTGAGTTGCCTTTATTTCAGTTAAAGTTATAAAAACAGTTTACATAGACAAACTAATAAAATGCATCTAAATTCGTTTGTCAGTCTGTAAAACACACAAGCACCAAGTAATCACCATTTCCTTTGTTCAGACCTGGAGGCCATCTTGTCCCAGTGCTCAAAGAGGGAGCACGCCTCCAAAGTACTCCTTATATGTGCCACATGAGTAGGTGGAGTCTTGGACGCGATTGGTCAGGGAAATGTGTGATTTTATGAGTGTCAATTAAGTTAAAAACTATCCGTTTTAAGCAGACCTTGTTGTTGTTTAAGATATCATATTTATAGCGATGCAATAATGAATTTACTTAAGCCTTTAGGGTTTTATTAAAGGTAGACAACAGTGTTTAATTTTGTATTTAAGCCTTCACTCTGCTTTTAGAACCATGACCTGATTGGCCAGGTTGGAGTGGGAAGGCGGGCCGTCTCCTATAAATGTGGTTGGGAAGAGAGGGGAAGGGCATTAGTTTTTGTTCCTTGCTGGTGAATGCAGCACCAGGCATGCAGTTTGTGTTTCTGTGGAATAATGTGGAAGGCTAAGAATAAAACGCCTGTTTATTTTTGCAAGAAAACCCTCTCTCCACGTATCGTTATTTCACCTGCACCTCACATCGTAACAATTGGTGGCAGTGGTGGGATATTTAAACGCCTGTGAGGAGTCTAAGAGGACAGAGTGACTAAATGAGAGGTGGACGTGGAAGAGGTCGTCAGGCAAGGGCCACAGCCTTGCCAGACATGGAGGAAGAAAAAAGACGAGGGACAACGGAAGAAGGATCTCCACGTGAGGGAGCTGTGGCAGCTGAAAGTGAAGAAGATGAAGAGCTGGTGGTTCGGCCCAAAGTGTTTACAGCCCATACTGGGGGTGAGGAACTCGCTACAGTAAGCTTCATGGAAGAAATTAGAGAGTTTGTGCACAGGTCTAAGCAGACTGAGGCAATACTTTTTGAACAGATGAAACAATTAAGAAGTGACATGGTTTCAAAGTCAAGGCAGGACTCAGAAGTATACTATGACCCTGTTCAACAGCATCCCTATGCAATGCGTGCTGATAATCCAAGGCTACAAGCTGAAACCTCGACACACCTGCTAAAAGGTGAGCCACATGGAACATTCAAGCCACTTCAAACTAGCAGGCCTGCTTCCTTATCCGATTGGCCTGTCCAGCCTCTGCAGAATATTGATCCACCAATCCGGACAGCAAGGCCCTATGTAAGTGAGCCAAAGATACCTGACTTCAAAGAAGGTGAAGACCCAGAAAGTTTTTTTGTTCGGTTTGAACGGATGGCCAGAACATGGGGGTGGCAGCCATTTGAATGGGCCGCCAGAGTAGTAACCTTGTTGACAGGAAGAGCTCTTGAGGCCTATGCTGGAATGGATGAGGAACAGTCAGAGTCATATGAAGCAGTTAAAGCAGCAGTGTTAATGAAGTTTAATGTTACTGAAGAGACTTACAGACAGCGGTTCCGGAGCACCATTTTGCCAGTGGGAGAGACTGTAAGAGAAACCTACAACCGTATTAAGGGGCTTTACAAAAGATGGATGAGACCGAACAGCCGTACTAAGGAGGAGATTGGAGAGACGATCGTTTTGGAGCAGTACCTCCGTGTGCTTCAACCAGACATCCGCACCTGGGTCAAGGAGCACAATCCCCAGACTGGGGAGGAAGCGGCAGATCTGGCAGAACGGTATGCAGCGGCCCACAGGGAACCTTCAAATAAAAGAGTGACTGTTGGGAAGCCAAGGTTTGTGGAGAGCAAACCTCACACTTGGCCAACTGTTGAGAGGGTGGACACTGGGGTTGGTAAGAAACCTGCATATCCAAACTTAAAAACGAACTTTATATGTTACAACTGTCAGCAACCTGGTCACAAGGCTTCATTGTGTCCATTAAGAAAGTCTAAGTCGGTTGAGATGTGTTCAGTACCTCGTGCAGAAAGTGTGGACCATGCTAATGTTACTGATAGTGGAATAGTTCCACATAGACATGTAGTAGATGTCACTGTAAATGGTCAAACAGTGAAAGCCCTAGCTGACACTGGTAGTTCACAAACCTTGGTGAAGTCCAGCTTACTTAGCAATGCAATAGCTGATTTTGATGGCAGGATAAATATCACATGTGTTCATGGTTGTAAAAAAGATTACCCAACTGCAGATGTTATCATTGAGGTTGAAGGGCAATCCTTTATGCTAACTGTTGGTGTGCTAGAGCACCTAGCTTATGACGTGATCCTTGGAGATGATTTGCCAATCTTGGACCACTTGGTACAGCAAAACTCACTAGCGTACTCCTATGTAGCTACGCGCTCTATGACTAAGGGGTTAGAACCTTTACCAGATGCAGATGATAGTTTGTGTGAAGGGGGTGATAAGCTTAAGAAAACAAGGCGACAGCGCCGTCAAGAGAAAAACAGAAATCACGATAAGGCTAAATGCCCTGAGCTTACTCTTCCTGTAACTCCCCTCATAGAGCCTCAATGGCAAATCCCAGATAACTTCCGAGAGAGTCAGGAGAATGACCCATCTCTAAAACCTCTATTTTCAAAAGCATGCAAAGTAGATGGGGAGGAAGATGCAAACGCAGGGGGGCTGAAAAATCTAATTGGGGATCCCTTCATCATAAAAGATAACCTTTTGTATTTGGCAGACATAGAGAAACCTAGGCTAGTCATTCCTAAAGAGTTTCGCCAAGTAATATTGCATGTGGGTCATACTGTGCCATGGGCTGGGCATCTGGGGCAGGCAAAAACGTATGACCGCATTGCTCAGCGTTTCTATTGGCCAGGATTATACAGAGAGGTAATTGATTACTGTAAAACATGCCATGAGTGTCAGGTAGTGGCTCCTACGAAACTTTCAAACAGAGCCCCTCTACAACCATTACCAATAATGAGTGTACCTTATGAAAGAATAGCCATGGATATAATTGGTCCTCTGCCAAAAAGTAGCAAGGGTCACAGGTTTGCCCTGGTTATTTGTGACTACGCCACCAGATATCCAGATGTCTATCCATTGCGTTCCATTCAGGTCAAACATATAGTGCAGTGTTTAGTAGAGCTATTCTCTAGAGTGGGCATCCCTAAAGAGATCTTAACAGATCAAGGTACCAACTTTATGTCCCATCTGATGAAGTCACTGTACTCGCAACTTGGGGTTAAAGGGATCAGAACAAGTCCATACCACCCTGAAACTGATGGTCTGGTAGAACGTTTTAATGGTACACTGAAACAAATGTTGAGAAAATGTATTGATGATACTGGCAAAGATTGGGATAAATGGTTGCCATTCCTTTTGTTTGCATACAGAGAAGTGCCACAGGCTTCAACTGGTTTCTCCCCTTTTGAGTTGTTATATGGCAGACAGGTCAGAGGCCCTTTGGACGTGCTGAAAGAGAACTGGGTGGCTGGTGAGGCAGTGGTAACAACAACCAACAGCATCATCTCTTACATTCTGCAGATGAGAGACAAACTGGACAGTTACAGAGAAACGGTCAAAGAACACATGCATGAAGCTCAACATAAGCAGAAGGTGTGGTACGACAAACGTGCTCGAGAAAGAGAGCTGAAAGCTGGCCAGAAAGTCTTGATACTGCTCCCTACAGGGCCAAGTAAGTTACTAGCCAAGTGGCAAGGCCCATATACAGTAACCCGAAAGGCAGGTCCTGTGACCTATGAAATTCTCTGTCCTGATAAAAGAAAGTGCAAACAGTTGTTGCATGTAAACCTTTTAAAAGAGTATCATGACAAGAAAAACCAGAAGGCAGGTAGAGAACATGTTCTGATGATCCAAGATGTCCAGCTGGAAGAAGAGGATGCGTTGGAAACAGAGGAGGCTGACATGGTGCCGCACAGAGAGACGTGTAAACCCCAGGCCCCTCCGGAGCATCTGAGTTTGGATCAGGGGCAGCAACTGGGTGAGCTTAAACAATCTTTCCCAGCATTGTTCTCAGAAAAACCTGGACGCACTGATGTGATAAAGCATAACATTATATTGAAGGACACTAAACCTGTTCGCCTGAGGCCTTACAGGATTCCTGAAAGAATGATGGAACCACTGAGGAAGGAGGTGGAGTTGATGTTGGACATGGGAGTCATTGAACCATCTAGAAGTGAGTGGTCAAATCCTATAGTGCTTGTTCCTAAGAAAAACACCACTGAACCTCGATTCTGCTCGGACATGAGGAAGCTGAACAGCATTTCCTGTTTTGATTCATACCCAATGCCGCGTATTGACGAGCTACTGGAGAAGTTGGGGAAAGCTAAGTACATCACAGCTTTAGACCTCTGTAAAGGTTACTGGCAGGTGCCTCTTGAGCCAGCCTGCAAAGAGTATACAGCTTTTCAGATTCCAGGAATGGGTTTGTTTCATTACACTGTACTACCCTTTGGTCTTCATGGAGCGCCTGCAACCTTTCAAAGATTAATGGACATTGTTCTTAATGATTGTACCAGGTTTGCAGCAGCCTACCTAGATGATGTGGTAATCTACAGTGAATCCTGGGCAGAACATCTGCAGCATCTTAAAGCTGTGTTGGGCAAGATACAGGGAGCCGGGCTGACCCTGAATGCCAACAAGTGTTCCTGGGCTCAAGAGGAGGTGAAATACCTTGGATACCTGGTTGGACGTGGGCAAGTACGACCACAAGTGGAGAAGGTAAAGGCCATACAGGTAATACCCAGACCCCAGACAAAGAAGCAAGTGAGGTCCTTTTTAGGCCTGGTGGGGTGGTACAGAAGATTTATTCCCCACTTTGCTACATTAGCTGCCCCACTTACTGATCTAACAAAAAAATCTCCCACTAAAGTGGTGTGGAATGATGAGTGTGAAAATGCCTTCCAGGCATTAAAGAGGCAGATCTGTCAAGCTCCTGTGTTGCAGAGCCCGGACTTCACAAAACAATTTCTTGTGCAAGTTGATGCCTCTGGTGTTGGACTAGGAGCAGTGCTAGCCCAAGGAGAGCCTGGCGAAGAGAAGCCTATACTGTTCCTGAGTAAGAAACTGTTTGACCGGGAAAAAAAGTACTCTACGGTGGAAAGAGAGGGACTGGCTATAAAGTGGGCTATAGATTCATTGAGGTATTACCTTCTTGGAAGAGAGTTTGTGTTGCAGACAGACCACAGACCTTTGAAGTGGATGCAATCTAAGCAGCATCAGAATGCAAGGATTCTACGTTGGTGCCTAGCCCTCCAGCCATACCAGTTCACCATACAGTATTGTCCCGGTAAGAACAATCTTATCGCTGACTATCTTTCTCGTTTGCCTGACCTGTGCAAGCCAGAGGGGGAGGAGGTGTGAAATGTGAGGAAGCGCACACACTCCCTCACTAACATGTTGGTCTTAACTATTTGTTTGTTAAGAAAGGTAGTACATGTTTGTTCTGAGTTGCCTTTATTTCAGTTAAAGTTATAAAAACAGTTTACATAGACAAACTAATAAAATGCATCTAAATTCGTTTGTCAGTCTGTAAAACACACAAGCACCAAGTAATCACCATTTCCTTTGTTCAGACCTGGAGGCTATCTTGTCCCAGTGCTCAAAGAGGGAGCACGCCTCCAAAGTACTCCTTATATGTGCCACATGAGTAGGCGGAGTCTTGGACGCGATTGGTCAGGGAAATGTGTGATTTTATGAGTGTCAATTAAGTTAAAAACTATCCGTTTTAAGCAGACCTTGTTGTTGTTTAAGATATCATATTTATAGCGATGCAATAATGAATTTACTTAAGCCTTTAGGGTTTTATTAAAGGTAGATGTTACGACCCGCCTCCCTACTCAATAGTAGTGGCTCGTGAGGCAGTCCGCAACATAAAACAAAAGTACACAACACATAGGCACTAAACGGTGATCATACATTTATTGCCACAATCATAAAAACATACACTGGAGGACAGGTAAACAAACAAAAAGACGGAGGGGACTTGGGCCAACCACACCACGGGCCGTAGGATCCAGAGCCTTCCTCCGCTACCCAAAATCACACATAACCTAACGGGAGAAATAAAGCCGCGAAAACCTAACGCTAACACGTCCTCCAGAAAACACAACAAAAAGGCAAAAGAGCTCTGACACAGCAGAGATATCCGGAGTAGTGATCGGCTTCCTTCTCCTTCAGTCTCCTCTTTTATGCTCGGCTGATTGTCAGCTGGGAGCACCTGCGCCAAGCTCGGCTGAGTGACAACTGGGAACACCTGGGGAAGGCGGAGCCAGCTGTACCTGCACAGCAGAGAGAACAACAAAAAGGGGGGGGAGTACGTAACAGTAGACAACAGTGTTTAATTTTGTATTTAAGCCTTCACTCTGCTTTTAGAACCATGACCTGATTGGCCAGGTTGGAGTGGGAAGGCGGGCCGTCTCCTATAAATGTGGTTGGGAAGAGAGGGGAAGGGCATTCGTTTTTGTTCCTTACTGGTGAATGCAGCACCAGGCATGCAGTTTGTGTTTCTGTGGAATAATGTGGAAGGCTAAGAATAAAACGCCTGTTTATTTTTGCAAGAAAACCCTCTCTCCACGTATCGTTCTTTCACCTGCACCTCACATCGTAACACCCTCTCACTCTTGATGAGGTTATGCAATCCACCAGGTCAATGCAGAGCGGTAAGGCCCCAGGACCTGACGGGTTCCCTCCTGAATTCTTGAAAACAATTTATGCTAAATTGGCCCCTCTGCTTTTAGCCATGCACAATGAATCACTTGGTAATGGCTCACTTCCACCCACCTTGACACAGGCTTCAATAGCTCTCCTCTTAAAAAAGGATAAGGACGCGACTCTGTGTAGCTCTTATAGGTCGCTCAGTCTCCTTAATGCTGATGTCAAGATACTGGCTAAGGTCCTTGCACGACGGCTGGAGGTAGTCATACCAGAAATCATTTCTGAGGAACAAACAGGGGAGATACTCATTTTCGAATATACGTACACTTTTCAACATAATTTACTCTAAGCAACCCTCCACCCTTCCTGAGGTGGTTGTCTCTCTTGATGCCGAGAAGGCATTTGATCGGGTAGAATGGGGATACTTATTCTCTGTCCTTAAGAGATTTGGATTTGGGAACGCATTATGCTCTTGGATTCGTCTTTTGTACTCTTCTCCCCAAGCTAGTGTATGCACCAATGATACTCATTCAAGCTATTTTGCCCTTGGACGTGGTACACGACAGGGTTGCCCCCTATCCCCTATACTGTTCGCACTGGCTATTGAACCTCTTTCTGCGGCTCTACGTGCCTCTACCTCTTTCCGGGGGGTGACAAGGGAGGGCAGGGAACATAGGCTATCTCTTTATGCAGATGATTTACTGCTTTACATTGAGAATCCGGTCGCCTCTTTGCCCTCTGTTGTCACAACTCTGGACAACTTTGGCTCTTTCTCCGCCTACAAGCTCAATCTTCAAAAGAGTGAATGCTTCCCAATAAACACAACTGCACTACAGCTCCTACAATCCGATCTGCCCTTTAAAATATGCCACTCTGGTTTCACCTATCTTGGAGTAAAAGTAACTCGCTCATTGTCCGCCTTGTTCTCTGCAAACTTCGCTCCCCTCCTTGTTCAAATGAAATCAGATTTCCAGAGATGGGCTAACCTACCTCTATCGCTGCTAGGCAGGATAAATGCAGTCAAAATGAATAGCTTACCAACATTTCTGTATTTGTTTCAGACAATCCCACTTTATTTACCTAAATCCTTTTTTAAATCTGTTAATCAAGCTGTCACTACATTCATCTGGGCAGGTAAGGTGCCCAGGGTCAGTAGATCCCTACTTCAACAATGCAAACTAAGTGGAGGTCTTGCGCTACCTAACTTCTTGTACTACAGATGTGCCATGGTGCCACCTGGAGGCTCACTTCCTCACCTCGACTTCGCTACCTGCTCTTATCTGCTCTTCTCCCCAGTCAAGCCTCTCTCGCTTTACTAGTAATCCCATAGTCCTTTCTACACTGAAGATGTGGTACCAATTTCGCAAGCACTTTAAGCTTTCCTCTGCATCCCTTCAGGGTCCAATCAATATGAACCATCTCTTCCCCCCCATCTTTAATGGAAGGTGTTTTCTCTCTCTGGAAAAGGAAAGGCATAAGGTCATTCCAAGACCTTTTTGTAAATGACACTTTCCCTAGCTTCCAGACCCTGGCTTCTAGATTCTCTTTACCAGCATCCCATCTTTTTCGCTATTTTCAGGTCAGGCATTTTGTCTCCTCCCATTTTCCTAACTTCCCCACTCTCCCTCCCAAACAATCCTGGGATGACCTCTTGAAATTAATGCCAGGAGAGAGGGGGTCTATCTCCAAAATCTACTCGCATATTATGTCACTAGATACATAATCTATGAGCAAAACTAAAATGGCTTGGTGGCAGGAATTGAACTTGGAACTACCCAAAGACTGGTGGGATAGGGCAATTGACAGAGTGCGAACTTCCACCTCATGTGCTCGCCTTGGGCTCATACAGTTTAAAGTTTTACATAGATCACACTTTTCCAAATACCGGCTATCCAAAATATACCCCAATGTAAATGACAAATGTGACAGATGCCATCGATCCCCCTGTGACCTTAGTCATATGTTTGCCCACTGTCCCAAATTGAAAACTTACTGGCAATCAATCTGAAAAACCCTCTCAGATGTTCTCAAGACCACCCTGAACTGTGTACTGTGTGTCTGTTGTTTGTACTGTGATGTAATAAAAAAAAAAAGAAATACAAAAAAGAAGTGAAAGTACTAATAACATCAGCAAACTAACAAATAAATCAAAGAAGGCTTGTCTTCAGAGATAACCTCTTTAGCTGCTTAAAAAAAACAAAAAAACAATTGGGGTCTTACCTTGACTTGAAGATGAAGTCCATGCTATCCTTCTGGACAACAATCTCTATTACTTTTTTGTAAAAGTCCTCCTTATCTTCCTGTAGTTTCAAAAGTCTAGTTTGTTATTTGCGTCTACCGTCTCTGCGTAGAATAACAGTAGCAACAAGAACCTGTGGGCTCACTTGCGCCCCCTTCAGTGCGGCAGAGGTTATGGCTGCCTCCCCTGGTGCTTTTTTCATTGCCGTTGTATGATGAGACCGATGAGACCAGCGAGCCTAAATATAATATATACGTGAAATAAGTTATTTAGAGACTATGGATGCCGAGGATAAATGTAATAAAGGGATCTACAAACATTACATTGGTGACATACAGTGAGATGGTACAGGCATGCGCTGAGTGCCCGCTTTCCAGCCAGTTTCTGTGGGGTGACGAATTCTGAGGTGAGGCAGATCTCATCTGTGCCTCACCTTACCCCACAGTAACTGGCTTGAGCGCGCTCACAAAATAAGTGCCCGCGTTAAATTAGTGCCCGCGCTCCAGCCAGTTACTGTGGGCTTACGTGAGGCAGAGCTCGTCCCTGCCTCACTTCTCATCGCTATCCGTAGTTGTAGAGAAGCTCGGCAAATTTGCTGATTTTGACTATAAAAAGCGATTGGAATCATACTCACATTTACAACACAGATCAGTGGAGACATTTTATTATTATTTCGTTTTTCTTTAGTTGTTTTTTCGTTACATTGGAGTATGACAGGGGATGGCTCTGCCCGTCGCTGATCTAGGCCGGGATCCTGAGTCGTGGCTGATCCTGTTGCTGCGGTCCTGGATCCTGAGTCATGTGTCCTGGATGCTGCATCCTGAGTTATGGATCCGGAGTCCTGGATCCTCTATCCTGAGTCCTGTATTTGAGTCCTGGACTTCGAGCGGTGGCTCCTGCCTGACTCTCATCATACTACTTCCCTGATGGCTCCCACAGGATTGTTGACATCCTCGTGGATTCATCTTCTTATTATAGACACATGCATTTCCAAACATTTGGTCTACCAATGCTGTAAAATGTATTATCTCTCCGATTTACACACGGCATCTATTGCACGTCTGTCCTCCGTCCTGGGAGAGGGATCCCCTCCTCTGAGGTTTCTCCCATTTTCCCCTTTAAACTGTGGGGTTTTTCCTTCTTTGGAAGTTTTTCCTTGTACGATGCGAGGGTCTAAGGACAGAGGGTGTCGTATTGTCATACTGATATTCTGAACAAACTGTGAAGTCCACTGAGACAAATGCAACATTTGTGATATTGGGCTATATAAATAAACATTGATTGAATGATTGATTGATTGATTGATGACCTTAAATGTTTTGTTAAACACGGCCAAAACTGAAGTTATTGTACTCGGCCCAAAGAATCTACAAAACAAACTATCTAAAGATATAGTAACTATGGATGGCATTAATTTGGCCTCCAGTGAGACTGTAAGGAATATTGGTGTTATATTTGATCAGGATTTATCCTTTAACGCCCACATCAAATTAATCTCAAGGACCGCCTACTTCCATACGTAACGTTGCAAAAATCAGGCATATTTTTCCTCAAAACGATGCAGATAAACTAGTCCATGCATTTGTTACTTCAAGGCTGGATTATTGTAACTCTTTATTATCAGGGTGTACCAAGAAGTCAGTTAAGTCGCTTCAGCTGATTCAAAATGCTGCAGCTCGTGTACTAACCAGAGTTTGGAAAAGGGACCACATTACTCCTGTTCTGGCTGCCTTACACTGGCTCCCTATAAAACACAGGATAGCATTTGAAATTATTCTTCTCGCCTACAAAGCCCTTAATGGGCAGCCGCCATCTTACCTTAAATAACTCATTATACTGTCCTACTAGGGCAGGGTTTCGGCAACCTTTTTGATATGAAGTGCCATTACAACAAAAAATTGTTATCAGCGTGCCGACAATCGTGAATTATCAACGGAGGGGTGAGGAGCTCGACGCTTGTGAACTGTCAACAGGAGGGCGGGGGGAGTCTCGCTGCGGAGAAGCAGTGTGTGGACCTGTCAGCACAACTTACATGATGCCGAATTTAACAAACACATTTTAATAATTGGTTTGAACGGCATAATAAGGACGATCGTCCGTTCTGTGATTCTCCAGAACACACATGTTGTGATATTAGGGTCATGCAGAGTGAGATGAGATCGCTGTCCTTTTAAGAGAGAGAGAGGTGTGTGTGTGTGTGTGTGTGTGTGTGTGTGTGTGTGTGTGTGTGTGTGTGTGTGTGTGTGTGTGTGTGTGTGTGTGTTAGAGAGAGAGTTAGCGAGCGTGTGTATGTTTCTGGAAGTGAAACGAGGCAGCAGAAAAACAGAGGTCTGTGATGTATTTTGTGAAACAGAAGAACAACTAAATAAATGCAACGGCCTCCCAAAAAGAGCTCGCCTCTCTCCAGACTGTCGGGGGACACCGACATCCTTCTCTCTGTCTGTACCTGTGTACTCTCATGTTCCGAATAACCCAGCTTCCCCCAAATGTCTTTTTGGTGTCTATCTACGCCGGGATCCTGAGTCGTGGCTGATCCTGTTGCTGTGGTCCTGAGTCCTGGATCCTGAGTCGTGGCTGATCTTGTTGCTGTGGTCCTGAGTCCTGGATCCTGAGTCCGGGATCCTGTTTCCCGGATCCTGCATCCTGTGTTCTGGATCCTGCATCCTGAGTCCTGGATCCTGAGTCCTGGATTTCGAGTCGTGGCTGAACCTGTCACTGTGGTCCTGCCTGACTCTCATCATACTACTTCCCTGATGGCTCCCACAGGATTGTTTACAACCTTGTGGATTCATCTTCTTATTATAGACACATCAATCAATCAATGTTTATTTATATAGCCCAATATCACAAATGTTACATTTGTCTCAGTGGACTTCGCAGTTTGTACAGAATATCAGTATGACAATACGACACCCTCTGTCCTTAGACCCTCACATCGTACAAGGAAAAACTTCACAGTTTAAAGGGGAAAATGGGAGAAACCTCAGGGAGAGCAACTGAGGAGGGATCCCTCTCCCAGGACGGACAGACGTGCACTAGATGCCATGTGTAAATCGAAAAGATAATACATATACAGTGGGGCAAAAAAGTATTTAGTCAGCCACCAATTGTGCAAGATCTCCCACTTAAAAAGATGAGAGAGGCCTGTAATGTTCATCCTGGGTACACTACAACTATGAGAGACAGAATGGGGGGAAAGAATCCAGGAAATCACATTGTAGGATTTTTAATGAATTAATTGGTAAATTCCTCGGTAAAATAAATATTTGGTCACCTACAAACAAACAAGATTTCTGGCTCTCACAGACCTGTAACTTCTTCTTTAAGAGCCTCCTCATGTCCTCCACTTGTTAACTGTATTAATGGCAATTGTTTTAAACTCATTATCAGTATAAAAGACACCTGTCCACAACCTCAAACAGTCACACTCCAAACTCCACTATGGCCAAGACCAAAGAGCTGTCAAAGGACACCAGAAACAAAATTGTAGACCTGCACCAGGCTAGGAAGACTGAATCTGCAATAGGTAAGCAGCTTGGTGTGAAGAAATCAACTGTGGGAGCAATTATTAGAAAATGGAAGACATACAAGACCACTGATAATCTCCCTCGATCTGGGGCTCCACGCAAGATCTCACCCCGTGGGTTCAAAATGATCAGAGCCATATAATAGAAGAGTTACGACAACGGAAGTCCAAAAACGGTTATCGTCACGTGGTTCATGTAGACGAGGATCGTTCCCCGGAAGTTCATGGCGGGCAATGTGAATGCATTGATAACAGGAGATAGAACTACGATTTTTGGTAATTATTAGTGAATAAAGGTTTTGATTTGCAATATTTATACAACAAATCGATATGTGTATGTATTTACATCAATATGTTTTAAAAAATAAAATCGAATTTGCTAATATTAAGTGATAATATTAGGATTAGTGTGAACAACTAGTTTATATGTTAGGCTAACAGTGCCTTGGTTAAAGAGCCTGTTGCTGTTTATTTATAGCTTTGAATTCTTTAAAACCAATATTATCTTCTTAAACTTGTATGGTAGTCAGGAGCATCACTTTCTAATGTGTATTGATATATTTAGAGGGAGGGGATCTAAAGTAATGCTTTAAAATTCAGATTAGATTAATTTCTACCATTTTCTTAAATTCATGGTAGTTTCAGTAATCCCATGGTAATTGAGGACACAAGTTATCTAAATGACTAATGTCATCTTTATGGCTTTCAGAAAGGACAGGAGACCGACAGGTGACTATCAAAGGACTAGCAGCAGCAGCAGCAGCAGCAGCAGCATGATGATGATGTTAAATGTGTTGTTTTAGGAACATCCATTGCAAATACATGGAATTCAATAAACATTGAATAGCATATCATGCAGTTTGTCGGTGCATTTTCCTCCGTGTTGTCCTGGTTTGCTGTGCTGCCTCCTAGTCGCCACCATGGTTTGCTGTGCTGCCTGGGGATGCTCAAATCGCTCCGAGAAAGGAATACGAATGTACGGCTTCCCCACTGACACAGAGCGGAGGAAAAAATGGCTGGCTCCAGTCAGCAGGAGCAATTTCACAACCAACAGCAAAAACATATGTGATGTAATTATATACAAACACTGCATTTGCACTTTTTCACAAAACGAAAACCACACCATTGGGAAAGCTTAATGTTTTGTTTAATACAAAAAAACAGTGAGAGGCTTGAAAAACACTGAGAGTTGAGACTCAGGGTGCAGGGTGAGGGTCTCAGTGCAGGTATTCAGGCTCCATTGAATCCACCTCTGGTTCTTGTGCTGAAAGAGGGAGTAACAGACAGGAGATAGGGTTATACACACCTATAGCACACCTATTGGATGGGAAATTGCCTTGGGGAGATAAGGTGTGGTCTTTGTTCCCAACTGAAGTTATGGAACTTTATTATTTGTGAGTTTAACAAAGTATGACAAATGGCATCAGTAACAGATGTGATATGAATTTCTATAAAGTTGTCTCACATTCTTGATCATATTTTATATACAGTATGTAATGAGTATAACATGTCCAGTAAGTATAAAGTGTTTCCTAATACTGTGTATTCAACCACTATGGAATATGTATGTGGGCAGACAAAACTGAGTTGTTCTGTGTGTGAAGTAACCTCAAGTCACTCCGCAGGCACATTTTGATGCAGACCAGTTTGTCAAGACAAAAAAGGGCAAGACTAGGCTGAGAACAGATGCTATACCCACCATCTTCGTGCATCGCCCTGTGGTCAAAAAGAGAAGGGCCCCTGCACCACGATTCACCCCGGGACCTGTATCTACAAAGCCCATAGCTCATGATCACAGCTATAGTGTGAAAGGTGACACAGGTATAATAAGTATGAACTCTTAGTAACAAAAGTAATATTTCTTATTTTTAAGTGGTATAATATTTAAAATGTTCGAAAATGTACAGTGCCATGTCTTCTACTTACATTAGTCTCAAAGATTGAGGGAAGAAGGGATGAGGAGACTGAGAGAAAGGAAAGTGAGGGTGAAGAAAGAGAGGACATGGCTAGTGAGGAGAGAGAGGGAGGGCGGACACCACCCACTCAGCCAGCAGCCAGTCAGCATACGAGGGAACCAGCAGCCAGTCAGCATACGAGGGAACCAGCAGCCAGTCAGCATACGAGGGAACCAGCAGCCAGACAAACAGATCTATTAAAACAATTAAAGAGAAAATTAAAGAGCCAAGAAGGAATCACCAAAAAAGCAAAGGCTGCACTAAGAAAAATCAGGAAGGAAAATGCAGCTCTCAAGACAACAATGAAAATTAGGGACAAGAAATATAAGAAAACGTTTTCAAAAGACCAACTTAAGGCATTAGGCAGACTCACCACAAAGGGGATGAAATGGAGCAATGATAATTGAAGATTCCCCTTCCAGGAATAAGGACACTGCAAAGAAGGATGCAATGTGTTACGTTTGAGCCTGGTGTGTTGACAGAGGTCTTTGATTTCCTCAAATTAAAGGCAGATTGATTGACAGACCTTGAAAGGGAGTGTGTGTTGACCTTGGATGAAATGGCAATCACACCAAGTGTGGAGTTAGACATGATTACAGGCAAACTGTACGTTGATGTGACTTTACCAGGTCACACAGGGGTGGCAACACATGCTTGTGTGTTTATGTTGGCTGGAAACACAACATGGTGGAAGCAAGTAGTGGCATATCATTACACTGTTAATTCTACCAATGGAGCAGAGTACAGGCCAATCATTATTGATATAATACAGAGGGCAGCATCCATAGGGCTACATGTGCTTGATGTCACCACCAACATGGGTAGCCCTAACCGAGCCATGTGGAAATCCTTTGGGGTGGACCAAAATAAAACATCGGTGCCACATCCAGCAACATCAGACAGGCAGCTTTATTTCATGCCCGATGTCCCACATCTGGTAAAAATGGAGTAAGAGAGGGACTTGAAAAACCTTGGTGGCTCTCTACTCATGTTGTTACAGTTGTCTTGGTTACAGCTCTCAAGTTTTTTTGTTGCCATTTCCACATCTTTAGAAAATATGAAATAAAAAATTGAAGTGAAATCAACCTCTTCTCTGGAGAACAAACTTTGATTTCTCTGTCTTGTGAGTTTGCAGTCTTGCAGTTTTGCTCCTCCACCTGTAACATCACTGCCCCTCCACCTGCCATACAGTAGGTTACTAACAAGATTACTTATATAATACAGTGATATAATACATGTTTAGTATGCTTACTTATATAAAACAGTAGTATTAAACTTACCTTGTGTTTTCACTTTCACTTAAGTCCCTCTCCCTTTGCCATCAATCCAACATCAGCTGAGCTGCAACATAATACAGACAGGTAATAATCAACATAATCACAAGGACACAATATGGCTCTGCTAAAAACACTCACTCTTACACGCACCAAAGTTATATTTATCTAATATTTAACTCCCTCCACCCCCGCATACAATCCCGTTTAGAAGCCCCTCTTCTCTAATTCAACAACGTTGGACCAAATAGACATTAAGAGAACGGAATTTACAATTAAAAGGCTGTTCAACGTGTGTTGCTAACTTGCTTCGGTATCCTAGCTTAATCTGTTATCTGTAAACGTTCCCTAAATCTACTAATTTAGGGATAATCCACTGACATCCTTTAATACACATGTTAATTTGAATCAGATGTACTGATAATATCCGCAATATAAATCTTTAAACTTCTTCTTACCTTTAAAAGTCCGTCACGAACGGTCTATTATGCTGCAACTCTACAGCTCTGCTAGCCTTGGCGCTAACTTCCGGGGAACGATTGAGAGGCTCCACGATCCGCCATTGCTGTAAAAAAGTGGTCCATTGGAGTGAACGGATATGTCGTAACTCTTCTATTATATGGCTCTGAAAATGATCACAAGAACGGTGAGCAAAAATCCCAGAACCACACGGGGGGACCTAGTCAATGACCTGCAGAGAGCTGGGACCAAAGTAACAAAAGCTACCATCAGTAACACACTACGCCACCAGGGACTCAAATCCTGCAGTGCCAGACGTGTCCCCCTGCTTAAGCCAGTACATGTCCAGGCCCGTCTGAAGGTTGCTAGAGAGCATTTAGATGATCCAGAAGAGGATTGGGAGAATGTCATATGGTCAGATGAAACCAAAATAGAACTTTTTGGTAAAAACTCAACTAGACGTGTTTGGAGGAGAAAGAATGATGAGTTGCATCCAAAGAACACCATACCTACTGTGAAACATGGGGGTGGAAACATCATGCTTTGGCGCTGTCTTTCTGCAAAGGGACCAGGACGACTGATCCGTGTAAAGGAAAGAATGAATGGGGCCATGTATCGTGAGATTTTGAGTGACAACCTCCTTCCATCAGCAAGGGCATTGAAGATGAAACGTGGCTGGGTCTTTCAGCATGACAATGATCCCAAACACACCGCCCGGGCAACGAAGGAGTGGCTTCGTAAGAAGCATTTCAAGGTCCTGGAGTGGCCTAGCCAGTCTCCAGATCTCAACCCCCATAGAAAATCTTTGGAGGGAGTTGAAAGTCTGTGTTGCCCAGCGACAGCCCCAAAACATCACTGCTCTAGAGGAGATCTGCATGGAGGAATGGGCCAAAATACCAGCAACAGTGTGTGAAAACCTTGTGAAGACTTACATAAAACGTTTGACCTCTGTCATTGCCAACAAAGGGTATATAACAAAGTATTGAGATTAACTTTTGTTAATGACCAAATACTTATTTTCCACCATCATTTGCAAATAAATTCAAAAATCAGACAATAGGCGCATTCACACCGCAGTAATTTTCCCACAAAGGTTCATGAGAACTTAGTTCATGAGAACTCTTTTGTCGCGTTCACACCAAAAAGAGCCGGTACTAAAATTAGTTCATGAGAACCTTTTTACCCCCTTTTCAGGGACTTTCGTGGGAGAAAAAGGTTCCTATGTCTGATTGGCTGGGCGGATTGCAAACCACGCCCCGTAAAACTCCCAAAAAGTGTTGTGAAGCCGCCATTTTATTATCCTCGCATTAGCAATATTAGCATTAGCATTAGCCCAGCGCAGAAACGCAGAGAGACTAACTTATGGCAACACAAAAGAAAACGCCCAAAGTCCCCGGGGACTTCCGGCCGGGGACTTTGGGCGGCAGTATACGCCGTGAAGTTGTTTAGGGCCTGCCAGTAAACCCAAAGCAGAAGAAGAAGAAGTGACGTCAGCGGCTTCAATTGCCTAATCCACCCCAGGGACTTATTCCGGTGTGAACGCGATCTGTACTTAGTTCATGAAAACTAAAGAGTTTTCATGAACTAAGTTCTCATGAACCTTTGTAGGAAAAGTACTGCGGTGTGAATGCGCCTAATGTGATTTTCTGGATTTTTTTCCCTCATTTTGTCTCTCATAGTTGAAGTGTACCTAGGATGAAAATTACAGGCCTCTCATCTTTTTAAGTTGGAGAACTTGCACAATTGGTGGCTGACTAAATACGTTTTTGCCCCACTGTACAACATAGGTAGTCCAAATGTTTGGAAATGCATGTAAGGCAAGGCAAGTTTATTTATATAGCACCATTCAACACAAGGCAATTCAAAGTGCTTTACAAAAAACGAAAGACATTAAGAAAATGGCATTTAAAATCAGTCATTAAAAAGAAAAGATAATAAAAGAAACATTAAAAGAAAAATACATGGATAAAAGTTACAGTGCAGTTTAAGATATGAATAGTTCAATTAAAAGCAGCGGCAAAAAGAAAAGTCTTTAGTCTGGATTTAAAAGTAGTCAGAGGACCTGCAGTTTTCTGGGAGTTTGTTCCAGATATTTGGAGCATAATAACTGAACGCTGCTTTTCCATGTTTAGTTCTGACTCTGGGAACAGAAAGCTGACCAGTCCCTGAAGACCTGAGAGATCTGGATGGTTCATAATTTAGCAGGAGGTCAGAAATGTAATTTGGGCCTAAACCATTCAAAGCTTTATAAACCAGCAGCAGTATTTTGAAATCTATTCTTTGACACACAGGAAGCCAGTGTAAAGACTTCAGAACTGGAGTGATGTGATCCACTTTCTTAGTGTTAGTGAGGACTCGAGCAACAACGTTCTGAATTAGCTGCAGCTTTCTAATAGATTTTTTAGTGAGACCTGTAAAGACACCATTACAGTAGTCCAGTCTACTGAAGAAAAAAGCATGGACAAGTTTTTCCATATCCTGCTGTGACATTAGTCTTTTAATCCTTGATATATTCTTTAGGTGATAGCAAGGCAAGGCAAGGCAAGTTTATTTATATAGCACCTTTCAGCACCAGGCAATTCAAGGTGCTTTACAAAAAATGAAAGACATTCAGACAAAGGCATTTAAAGACAGTAAAAGATAATAAAAGAAACATTAAAAGAAAAACAAAAAATGAAAGACATTAAGAAAATGGCATTTAAAATCAGTCATTAAAAAGAAAAGCTAATAAAATAAACATTAAAAGATAAAAGTTACAGTGCAGTCTAAGATATGAATAATTCAATTATTTCGGTTCTTGATTTTTAATTTATTCACAGAACCTCCCTTTGGAAATCCGAACATTTCCGTCCCGATTGTTAATTTAGACTGATTGTTTTCACCATGTTATGCTCGCATGACATCCACAATCGGACACTCAGGAGGGTGTACTAGCCCCCTACTTTGCTTTGCGTTCCATAACAAAGTCCTTAGGTGTTACCTGAACACCCCGTGTTACCAAAACACTATTTTTCACCCGTCGGTGACGTGATACTTGTTCTTCAGTACGAATCACCCAAAAACTGATCGTAAACCCTGGCTACGATGGATATCCCACATATCCTACTTTCGAGCAGTCCCTCTCATAAATGTCATGGAGTTTCAGACGGTTTTCACCATGTTTTGCTCGCATGACATCCACAATCGGACCCTCAGGAGGGTGTACTAGCCCCCTACTCTGCTTTGTGTTCCATAACAAAGTCTTTAAGTGTTACCTGAACACCCTGTGTTACCAAAACACTATTTTTCACCCGTCTGTGCTGTGATACTTGTTCCTCAGTACAACTCACCTAAAAACTGATCGTAAACCCTGGCTACGATGGATATCCCAAATATCCTACTTTCGAGCAGTCCCTCTCATAAATGTCATGGAGTTTCAGACGGTTTTCACCATGTTTTGCTCGCATGACATCCACAATCGGACCCTCAGGAGGGTGTACTAGCCCCCTACTCTGCTTTGTGTTCCATAACAAAGTCTTTAAGTGTTACCTGAAAACCCTGTGTTACCAAAACACTATTTTTCACCCGTCTGTGCTGTGATACTTGTTCCTCAGTACAACTCACCTAAAAACTGATCGTAAACCCTGGCTACGATGGATATAGGCTGATTTAGTAACTGTTTTAATGTGACTGTTGAAACTCAGGTCATAGTCCATGACTACACCTAGATTTCTGGCTTTATCTGTTGTTTTGAACATTGCAGACTGAAGCTCAGCGCTAACTTTTATACTTTCTGCCTTGGCTCCAAAAACCATTACCTCAGTTTTATCTTTGTTTAATTGGAGAAAGTTCTGAAACATCCAGTCATTGATTTGTTCAATGCACTTACTCAGTGTTTGAATTGGAGCATAGTCTCCTGGTGAAATTGTTATGTACATTTGTGTGTCATCCGCATAGCTATGGTAACTTATTTTGTTGTTTTTCATTATCTGAGCCAGTGGGAGCATGTATATTTTAAAGAGAAGAGGCCCCAAGATGGAGCCTTGAGGTACCCCACATGTCATATTTGTCAACTCAGATGTGTATTTACCTATAGAAACAAAGTTTTTTCTGTCCTTTAAGTAGGATTCAAACCAATTTAGAACTGTTTCCGAAAGTCCCACCCAGTTTTCTAGTCGGTCGAGTAATATGTTGTGGTCAACAGTGTCAAACGCAGCACTGAGATCTAATAATACTAACACTGAAGTTCTGCCACTGTCTGTGTTTATGTGGATGTCATTGAAGACCTTTACAAGAGCAGTCTCAGTGCTGTGGTTTGGACGAAAGCCTGACTGGAACACATCGAAACAACTATTTAAATGCAAGAAATTACTGTTGAAAAACAACTTTTTCAATGATTTTACCTAGAAATGGCAGGTTTGATATGGGCCTGTAATTGTTCATTACTGAAGCATATAGATTATTCTTTTTTAAGAGTGGTTTAATGACTGCAGTTTTCAGGGCCTGTGGAAAAATACCTGAGTGAAGAGATTTGTTTACTATATGAAGTAGATCTGAGGCCATGCAACGAAAAACATCTTTGAAAAATCCTGTTGGAATAATATCAAGGCAGCAGGAGGAGGATTTCAGAAGTTGAATAATATCCTCTAGGTTTTTATCATTAATCTGATGGAATTGTGTCATGGTGTTTGAATTGATATTAGGTGGACATGGGGACAACACATTTGCTGTACCTGATGCAGAGGCACTGACTGCTTGTCTGATTTTCTGAATTTTGTCAGTGAAGAAGGAGGCAAAATCATTGCATGCCCTGGTGGATAGAAATTCAGAGGCAACTGACACTGGGGGGTTAGTTAGTCTGTCGACGGTAGCAAACAAGGCACATGCATTGTTTTTGGTAATGTCAGAGAAGTGTCACAATTCACATGTTATGTCACGTTTGTAGTTTTGTCTGTGTTGGTGTTTTTCTTGTCTTTGGGTTTCCTGTCTTATTGTGTTAAGTGTTCACCCCCGTTTCCTGCCTGTCTGCTGCCTGTCTGTTTCCCTCCCTGATTACCCGATTGTGTTCACCTGTTGTCCTTGTGTTTCTCCTCCCCTGCCCGGCTGTTTCTCGTTGTCATGATTACCCCTTCTTGTATTTAGTCTTGTCTCTGTCTGTGTTCAGTGTTGGGTCATTGTTTGTTGGTGACGGAGTTCACCGGAGAGTGTTCTGTTCTGTATATATCATTTATCCTTGAAATAAAGGGTTTCTCAAAGGTTATCTGCATTTGGGTCCTGCTTCCTTCACTCATCCGTGACAGAATGACCCAACCAGGAATGGACCCAGCAGACAGTTTGTACGCGGTGAAGTACAAGTTAACATGCTTGAGGAATGACTTTCGATATGCCTCCAGTACTGAAGAGAGGCAGTCAGTTATTTCTGCGGCACGCCACGAGGTAACCTCAAGGCCCTGGTTGAGGGAGTTGCTCCCCGAGTGGGTGGAGGACTTTTTGGTCAGCTTTGAGGTCAAACCTCTTTCCCGGCCTGCTAGCTCCAGGCATGCTAGTTCCCTACCTCCCAATTCCCAACCTGACACCATACGTCTCGGCGTGTTCCGTCTGGAGTCAACCTCTGCTTCTTCCCCAGTTCCTGCTCCTGTCCAGGAGCCGTTCTCTGGAACTCTGGCTTTTGGAGGCCCACGGAACCTCCAAAAGGCTCCTAAGAGAGGGAGTCGCAAGTCCAGACTAGCAGCCACGGTTCCAGTCCCGGCTTGTATTTAGTCTTGTCTCTGTCTGTGTTCAGTGTTGAGTCATTGTTTGTTGGTGACGGAGTTCACTGGAGAGTGTTCTGTTCTGTATATATCATTTATCCTTGAAATAAAGGGTTTCTCAAAGGTTATCTGCATTTGGCTCCTGCTTCCTTCACTCATCCGTGACAAGAAGAAAGACTGTCGTGCGTTTTTCAATTCCAAATTATAAAGGCCAAGTCTTTCTTTATAGATTTCAAAGTGAACCTGGAGATTTGTTTTTCGCCACCTACATTCAGCTTTTCGACACTCTTTTTTCTGCTCTCACGGTCATGGCCTTTCTCCATGGAGATATTTTCTTCCCAGACACTTCCTTTACCTTAGTTGGAGCAATGGCATCTATAACATTTTTAATTTTTGAATTAAAATGATCTACTAGCTCATTTACTGAGATGTTAGCAGGGGCAAGTGTGGAAGTCCAAGTTTCTTTGGAAGTTTTTCCTTGTACGATGTGAGGGTCCAAGGACAGAGGGTGTCGTATTGTCATACTGATATTCTGTTTAAACTGTGAAGTCCACTGAGACAAATGTAACATTTGTGATATTGGGCTATATAAATAAACATTGATTGATTGATTGATTGATTGATTGATTGATGGATATAGATCAGTGCTTCTCAAAGTGTGGTCCGCGGACCACTGGTGGTCCGTGTATATTGGTAAAATTTCACATTTGAAATAAATAAATGCATTTAAGTTGTCCGCACTCTCGCGGAAATATCTCCGCAATGGAGTGAGCTGAAGTTTCACTGTCAATTGCATGATATAGCCCAGCGAAACACCTTCATTACACATGTTTCCACTTGTTTGTACCATTTTCAGGCGATTTCTAATCTGTTCTAGAAAAACGATGTGTTTTTAGATATTTGTGGAGTTAGGTGGTCCGCGAGTGTTTTTTTATTGGTTAAGTGGTCCTCGGTATGAAAAAGTTTGAGAAATACTGATATAGATAGATAGATAGATGGATGGATGGATGGATGGATGGATAGATAGATAGATGATGACAGACGATTGATGTAGATATATACTGTTTAGATCAGGGGTCTTCAACGTTTTTCAGGCCAGGGACCCCCAAACTGATAGAGAGCTGGAGCAGGGACCCCCCTACTATATGTATGGCATACAATTGTGTTAAATATTAAACGGGGCCTAGTGCCGTGTATAAACATAGCTACTCTGTTATTGTACATTCAATACTAAGCTATTCAAATAATACACAGGTTAATATATTCATGTTTTAATTTTAAACATGTGCAAGGTACAGGGTGGCCATGCCACTGCCATTTATAAACATACATCTTGAACACAACACAGAGCTATTAAAATAATTCACAGATTCAAGTGTTAACTTCAAACAAGTGCAAGGTACAGGGTGGCCGTGCCACTGCCATTTATAAACATACATCTTGCATACAACACTGAGCTATTAAAATAATTCACAGATTTTAACTTTAAACATACATGTAGAAGGGACAGTGAATCCTCAAACCATCTGTGGATGGCACACGCACTCCCACTAGGGTGACCAGATGTCCCGCTTTGCGCGGGACTGCACAGCATTTTCCCGACTTTTGGTGTGTCCCGCAAATTGAGACGATGTCCCGCATATTTCATTTTGATTGGCTAAAACGCTTTTCTTTAAAATCAGATTCATCCAATGGCTGTTGAGAAAGCAGGGAAGGCTATCATCAGGGGGCTGTGTTTGCTGTCAATCAAACTGTAACACACGGCGGGTGCTGGTCAAGTGTTAACCAATGAGAGTAACTCACTCACACACCCCCCCCCCCCACCCACCCCGCCAAACAACAACAACGAACGCAGGCGACGCAGCAGGTTATGGAAAATGGAGGAAACTGAAACTACAGCTAAGAAGAAAAGAAGATGCACATACAACAAATACTGGGAAGACACTTACCCGTGGGTGCAGCCAGTGCAGGGCGACGCTCAGAGAGTTTTGCAATCTTTGCAAGAGTAATTTTTAAATTTCACATGGCGGTGAATACGACGTCAAAAGACACAGAGAATGTGATTCTCACAAGAAACGTGTCGCTCAAAAAGAGACATCCCACTCTATGGAGACATTCCTACTCAAACCAAAAAATGATGGTCACTCAGACAAGGTAACAGCAGCAGAAAAAACCAGTGTTTACCATACGGTGCAACACTCCCATTCATACCAGTCAAATGACTGGTAACAAGCTAGCGCCGACCATTTTTCCAGACTCTGAGATAGTAAAGAAAATGTCATGTGGTCGTACAAAAGCAGCGTCCATAATAACAGATGTGCTTGCCCCTGCCTCTGTGGAGAGTTGTTTGACAGAGTCAAAGACACCAGTGGTTCTAGGTGAGAAAATAGCCCACACACTGTGATTGGGGGCCCACCTTCTGTTGCTGTGATGGACAAAACTGAAAGCTATTTTATTTGATGTATTATTATGTTTCTGTTCCCTCCTGGCCAGTGTTGGTTTTATTTTATCTATTAATTTATGTTGTGCCTACTTGTACAGGTAATACTGACTAGTTGAATTAAGAAGATGCATTTCTAAACACTTGAAGTGAATAATGCCTGCTGCCTTAGTTTACTTTTCTGTATTAAAAAACTGCATTTTGACTTCACTTTCTGCTCAGTTGTTATATATTTGTTACGTTTTTTTTCTTCCGGGGTTGGGGGGTGCTGTTGAGAGGGTGTCCCACATTGTCCCACACAACCATACTCCTTGTCCCACATTTGGTTTGTTGGGATCTGGTCACCCTAACTCCCACATTAGTGAGATGTCTGACCCTGATGAGTAGCACACAGCTTATCTAACCTTGGATGGATGGAGGTTGTCAGGCAGAGTAAGGGAGTGAGGAAAATCCACTTTCGCAAAGATAGGTTGTTGCAAAGAGCAAAAGGCTCATCATAGCTTTTCCTGCCAATTGCGGAAAGTCTTTCTGTCAAGAGATCCAGAACTGGGTGAGTGGTTTTGTGTCATATATGTGTCTGAACGTACTGTCCGTGGATAGTTCGATTAGCTGATCCTCCTCTATCAGGCGTGTGCCGTCTGCTGCGTTGTCTGTGAATGGAAACAGTATCCATGTCTTGTCCCTGCGCCAGGAGTCAGCCTCAGAAAAGTAGTGCCCAAATTGTCCCTCGAGCGCCTCCAAATGCGCAAGAATTGCGCGTGTTACGGAGGGCGAGAGCACAGCAGAATCTTCCAGCTCATCCACTGATGGAAACATGGAAAATATTTCCTCCCCAATGCGCTCCCTCCATCTTTTGATTTTTTTTAGAAAGTCTTCCATTTTGTCATACAGATGAATGGCATGTGTATTGGGGCCTTGCATTGAACTGTTCAGTTTGTTCAGCTCAGCGAAAACATCAGCAAGATAGGCAAGTTTGGTGACCCAAACATTGTCACTGAAAAGTGTAGCCAGCTCTGTGCGCTTTTGGAGAAGTAAAAACTCCCGAATAGACTTGCGCAATTCCAACACACGTGACAACACTGTTCCACGTGAAAGCCATCGAACCTCGGAATGGTACAGTAGCGCAGTGTGTTCTTCTCCCTCAGCAGCACAGAGATTAGAGAAGAGACGCGTTTGCAATGCGCTCTTCTTGACTAGATTGACTACTTTCACTACCGAGTCCATGACATCTGCCAATTCAGCGCTCATATCTTTGGCAACAAGTGACTCCCTGTGTAGCATGCAGTGTGTCCAAATCACTTGCAGAGACACATCCCTTACAAGCGCGATTAGTCCACTTTTTAAACCAGCCATGGCTCTTGCACCGTCAGTGCACAGCGCGATAAATTTTGTCCACGGAATGTCATTTTCTCTGAAAAAAATATCAATCACTTTGAAGATTTCAGAACTAGTTGTGCGTTGAGGGAGGCACTTACAAAACAAAAAATCCATTTCCTTATCATCGACAAAGCGCACAAACGCCAGAAGCTGGGCGTCCTTAGACACATCTGTTAACTCGTCTAATTGTAATGCAAATGCATCTGCCAACCTCAACTTCTCTATCAGTTGCACCCTCACATCAGATGCCATCTCGTCTATACAGCGAGCTATGGTTGTGTCCGACACTGGAATGGTTTTCAGTTTGTTAATGTCAATATCATTCCCATACATTGTTTTACACATATCGGTTGCTGAAGGCAATATTAAATCCTCTGCAAGTGTGTATGGCTGTTTCTTCTGGGCAATCCGAAGAGCTATTTGATAAGAGCATTTCAAAGCTAGCTCACCAACTTCGGCTGATTTTCTGATCAATGTCTGTTGACCTTGGAGGGATTTGAGGCTAGCTTGGAAGTATTCAACAGGTTTCTCTTTTAAGTGGCTGTGTGTTGTCTCCAAGTGACGCTGCAGCTTTGATGTCTTCATAGATTAATTTGAAAGAACAGTAGAGCAAATGACACACATTGGAAATTCAATGCCATCTGTCTCCTTAAAGGTAAAACCAAACTTCAGATAATTATCTGCATATTTTCGGGTCTTCTCTCGTTTGCGCTTACCCTTATTAGCTGCTACATCAGCAGCAGGTTCCGCCTCGCCACTTGCATGTTCACTGGTGGTTTCTGAGGTGGATGGTATTTCTCTTGTGCTTGTGGATTTTTTTGGTCGAGTTACAAAACGATACATTTTTATATATATATAAAGGTATGGTCTTCTCAATAATATCGCAGCGTGCGTCCTTGTGTCTGGGTCCTTAGTAAACTGGGGACTGAATAGGCTCTCGGCCAATCACGGGGAACCTGACAGAGCCAGCGTGTGTCATGCGGCCTCGTGATTGGCACAGCAGCGATAGGGGCGGGTTCTCCCCTTTGTGTACAGGAGGCCTGGTGGCACAGGTCCGGGGTAGTCTCCTGCTGTGAGTGAACCGGCGCCTAGCTTGAGATAGCTACTGTGTAGCTGAATGCATGCATTGCTGACTGAAAGATAACGTCTTCTGCCTCCATTTCTCCGTTCGCTACAATATGTTGGATTCATGTTAATGTGCATTTAAAGACATTTCAATTTGTGGGAGAAAAAAAAATGTTTTAAGAAATATACAAAAATGGTCTAATCAACCAAAGATTTCGCGACCCCTCCGGAGTACCTCCGCGGACCCCCTGTTGAAGACCTCTGGGTTAGATGATGTAGTGTGTTCTAACCTAAGAGTTACATTGCATGGCTGACCTTGTGCAGATTGTTTCTGGTATTCTGATTCGGCTTAAGACAAGCTGAATATCTATGTGAGTAATTAAGCCAGTGGTTTCATTACTGGACAATTAGTCTCATACCCACTCTCGCTGAATCTGCCGCTTATCTGTTCCTGTGTTTGCACACTCTCTGCTCACACACACACATATACAACAACGGGCAAAATCAGTATAAACTGTGTAGTTCACATAAGCATGGACCAGATAGAGAACATTTCACTAAGTATGTTTGCTCTCCAATCGTGCTAACAGAAAGATAACAGTTAATACAATCACCAATGTTACTGGCTTATCTTTCAGCTTTGTTATTGAAAAGTTGTCGGAAAAGTTTTACAGCGTTTGTTATGACAATAGAGTCAACCACTGGGAAACAAAAAGTAGATCCAGTAAAAAGTGTTATACAATTAAATGACCATGAAATACTCATCTTTCTTATCAAACCAGAAAGACTAAAAAATAAAAGGCCTTTCCGTATCAAACTCTTTATTTTCTGCTCTCTCTCTCTCTCTCTCTCTCTCTCTCTCTCTCTCTCTCTCTCTCTCTCTCTCTCTCTCTCTCTCTCTCTCGACCTCCAGTCTCAGAACTTTATTAGGTGAGATGTCCTTTACCACAGCACACCAGTGGCTAGACCTGACGGGCATTTCATTAAGAGGCATAGTGGTACCACCAACATCTTCTTCCTCTCCGTCTTCTGCTGCAGCAACACAATCCCATTAAGGCCAATGGGTTGTTAGGAATCCTGCAGTGTAATGCTAAAAGCTCCACTCGGACATGGAATTGGGTGTCGAACAAGTCTCCAGAGTTTGTGTTAGTGAATAAAAAAATGCAAAGATTATAGCAAGACTTTGTGTGGCTCTTTTTGGATGGAGACAAATACATTTTTGTAGACAGAGAGCAAGAAAACAAAACATAGCTGAGTTAATGTCCTCACTATATTGCCCTCTCTCTGTGGAACTTTCAACCAGATTGTTTGGGTTTCTGAATTGGGTGGTTTGTACACATTTATTGAGGGAAATGGTGGGGAGGCGAAAAGAGCTGGAGGTGATATTAAAAAGATTATTCTTACCTGAGGCAAAGGGGTCTGCTGTATAAAATGTGGAAGAAAGCAATACATCTTTTAATACTCTAGATCTCTGCAGATCTGTTTTTGATTTCCCGGTGATATTAGGCAAAATATATACATGAATGCATTCATTCAATGAGGTTTTTTTGCAGAACAAAATTCAAAATGTGTTTTGGGTGTTTGTTTGTATTTAGGTTGGTGGGTCCACGACTTGGGGAGGATTGTCCTGAAACGTTGTACAGACATTCATGGTCCCTAGAGGGTGAAGCCTTGAGTGACGTTGGTAATCGCTTAATATTAACTGCTCCGATCAAATGGGAAATAATTGTTAATTGCAAATATGTATTCTTAATAGTTTGATCAGACGTGTCTGAAGGCTGACCAGGTGACACATCAAGTCTGAATTTATGTTTTTGATACTAATTTGCCTGCTTCTTTCCTCAACGAGCAGTTGCATCGCATAAACTTTAGGATTTTATCTTAGTGCCAGTGTTGACATGTTAGAGCAACTGCATTGCGACTATTATGATTATCAAAAGCCGCACTGAATTACTAATATTCCAAATTCAACAACAAAAAAAAACAGGAGGCTGGAAGACAACAACAACAAGGAGTGAAACATTTCCCGAACTGGTTCCATCGGTTGAATAACCAATTCATAAGGTTTGCAACATGCACAGAATAGCAAAAGTAAAGTTCTTATTTGTTAAATCTGATTGTTTATTAAGTCTGTTGTGTATTGCCTCAAAGTAAACAGGAGCCGTCTGCTTGTTTTAGCCAGCTGTGTTGGTGGGAAGCTTATGCATTGAAAGAACTCAGTTGGGCTGAGTTTCTTTGGCAGAGCAGAGGACTCAGCAGAACACAAACGCTCTCACACAGCGGTGAGCACAGAGGACCCAGGCTGTATATTAAAGGATCAGAGACAAAGTCATGCTCGCCGGAGCACTCTGCTGTGTAAGAGTGGAGAATGATACACAGAGATGGAGGGGCGGAAGAGGATGAAAAAAAACAACATGCCACACTTTAATTTGTAGGCCCACTCAAACAAAGCGTGGCTTAATAAATTGGAAATGGTGTCAGTCACAGAGGAACACAGCTGCAAATGCAGCAGAGCCTTAACGTTAGCACAACATGGAGGCAAAGCCATCTCGGCACAGCATGGCCCGGGCCAGCATGCCACTGCTCGACTACAAATGAGATGTGGCATTTTTTAAGTTTCAGTATTTTCCAGACAAAAAGAAAAACAAATATTAAAGTATCGGAGTACTGTAGGTGTATTTGTATAACGTACTCGGACATGCAGAAAAAAGTCAATTATGACTCTCCTAGAACTAAATAATTTTAGCTTGTAAGAACGTTTTTTTAGCTACAATGAGCTTAGCAAATAGTATTTAGCAAATGTAAGTGTTTTGTTTGTAGAATATCATGATTTACTTGCTTTTGGGGAATAGTTTTTATTGCAATGTCTTCTTTCTAAACAAACAGTTTGAGAGGGTAGGTCTTGATTTGATAAAACAATAGCAATCAAAGATAGTTTTGAGTTAAAGGCTTCAAATAATATATTGTATAGAAAGATAAGATATAGTACTTCATTATACAGTAAAACATATCCAATGGCATATCATTTTTGATCATGATTGTCATTATCATCGTTGGTATGAGTTAAAAGGCACCATGACATTTCTCTAATATTTCGCGCTGCACAGGACGTTAGTGCAGCATGTAATACAGAAGCATTGACAGGTTGGTTATCAGAAGGATTGGGAGAAATCCTTGTGGGCTGGTTTTGTTTCAGGCTGATTAATCGGGACTTAACTGAGCAATGATTCTGTGTCTCACTGCAGCCGAGCTGATACACTGCCTACGCTTACAAACACACTCAGACACTCTGTTAACGTCCAGACCAAGTAGGGAATAAGGATGTTAGTAAGGAAATACTCCTAATCCCCCCTATCTTGAGCATGAACTCTTGAGAGTGGCAGTATAGCACACTCAAGATAAAGAGCAAAATAAATAAAATGGATAGAAAACAAATGGTGTTGAGGTCAATGAAGTGTTCAATGATAACCAAAGACAAGATCTTCGTCCTGTTTCATTTATTCTTTACAGAAATGGTTTGTTTTTGTTTAAAAATGCAAAGTTTTAAACATCCCTTACTTGCTACACCTGCTGGACTTTACTGTACAGCAAAGAAGAAGCATGAGCTTAAAAAAAGGCAATTTCTAAGTGAAAAGCATGGGTCGGAAGGGATTTTTAAACAATGCAATTAAGATATATTTTATTTTAACTTTGAAAGCTGAGAAAGATATAAGCTCATTGCTTTGGTTTAATGTGCTGCATGGTTGAGTCTCACTGCTCTCTTATTTCCCACATTTAAAACCATCAGCCAATTATGTCATATCTCTCAAAAGGCTGTACGCTGCCTGCCCAGCATTAAACAGCAGCACCCAGAATAAATTAGCGACTACTATACGGGCTGAATCTAATAAACTGATTGCCTTTATTTACAAGAACCACAACTTGAATACAAGTGCGTATTTATATTTTCAAGCCGTTGAGAAACTCGTCTCTGGCAAACTTCTAATGTTGTTCTACTTCACTGCTGGAAGTGCGTCGTTTTTCTTTGTTTCTCTTTTGTTTGCATTGGCACCACCTAGTGGTGTAAAATTCCTTAATGTGAAATAACGCTGCAAGGGACATTAAACAGCATTAAAGGTGGGGTATGTAATTTATTTCAGAAACAATTTTTGTTATATTCCATGGAATGCTCTTAACATCCCGATAGCAATGAATATATTAAATGCTTTGACATTAAATACATACAAACATTTTCTGTGGAAGCCGTAGCACTGTAAAAAGCACGACCAATCATCTGAGCCGGCCCGGCTAAAGTAACTGGATGGCCTACCTGCCTGTCAGCCTTCCATCTGTGCACAAACTTATCTCGTGCCCTCATTGGTCATGTGCGCGTTTGTGTGCGTTGGAGGAGGGGCTCTGTAAGGAAGTGGCAGATTTTCTCCGGTTGTGTATTTTCAAATTCTAGCGCACTCGAGCTGGTTTCTCCAAAATTACCTACCCCACCTTTAAGTTTAAAGAAGGGAATGTTCTATAATCTATGTATTTGTATTTGAGTGTCTGCACCTGCTTACATGTACTGCAGTTTATTGGTAGCCGAGACTTGCAGTGATACTCTAACATCTCAGCTAGGATATTTTTTATTAATGGACCCGTGAAGCAGAAGTAAAACCAGGCCAATTAATATTGAGAAACAAAGCTGGCCTGTGGGAGAATAAGAAAAGAAGTTGAGGTCAAGGTGTGTGCTTCTGTGTATGGGAAGAAGATGCAGTGAAATCGGAATTAGAAAGAGGTGAGGAGGGAGGATAATGGGGAATAGCAGAGGAGAGAAGGCAACAAGGGATGGGACGAAGGGAGCATACTGTACATGAAGCCATGGGAGTTACATTCTAAACTTACAAAGGTTAGAATGAGTATAAAAAGGTATAAGAAAATACAGAAAGGAGAGAAGATGTGCAGTAAGATATAGATAGGACGCATTCAATGCTGTATATAAAGGATGTCAGGAAAGAAAATAACATGAATATAATAATTGAGTCACTGTTAAATAATCAATTAATATATGCTGTTGATGGTGAGATGAAAGCACAGCGCTATTAGGTTGTATTATGTTGTTGTGTCTTTGTTTTGAAGTCCCTTCGAGAATAAAAGGAGACTTTAGAGTTGACGGAAGTTGAGGAATTACACGTAATGTGGGTTCATTGAAGTCTTTGTTTTATTACTCAGAACTGACAAGGGCAGTTTATGGCTCAATCTGAGATGAAAGTTCAGTCTGTCTTCACTGTCCTTCATAAAATGTTCCTTCTGTAATGGCACCACAAATAATGCTTTGGTTTGACATTCGTCTAAAAGTGAAGTCTCCATGTATTTCAGACGGACCTGGGTCTCAAAAAATATTCCAAATAACAGAAGAAAAAACATTGCTTTTTCTCTTCAGTGGGTCCATTCACTTTAGCCTGTAGGGCCGCTTTGTAAAATAGCATTCCTCAAGCCATTCTCTCTCCAGCCCTTGAAAACAGATTTGTAATTCTTTCCTTCCTCTTTCCGAGTCCTTTATTAGAGGACAAAACAGCATTTGGTGGATGAACACTGATTTGTATTCCTCCAGCTCTAATTAAATTTGCTCGGGTAATACGAAAGAGAAAGCCCATCAACAAATAACAACAAAACAAACAAGAGGGGTGCATGCATAACACAAGGCGAACAACCTGCTTTGGGGCTGATTGTGTTCAGATGTGCTTGATAAAAAACAACTCTGGATCTGAAAAGGAGTAAATTAAGAGGTTTTATTCAAGTTTGTTGTATGTGTTATTGTTGTACCACTTGCTGTCGTGTTCATTCAACACAAGGTGGAAAGGAATATAATGCTGCTAATGAGCAGAATGACTACAGAGTAAAATTGAATTACTGTTGTAATTTGGTGCATTTTCCTCAGGTTACCGCCAAATTATTTATTAGTAAAACCCACATGGAACAATCCTTTCCTATTGTAATGCAAATCTATGCTACTTATAGGGAGTTCTATTTTAAACCGAAATCATTGCTGCACCGCACTTTGGAGCGATGACGATGATGATGATGATGATGATGATGATGATGATGATGATGATGATGATGATGATGATGATGATGATGATGATGATGATGATGATGATGATGATGATGATGATGATGATGATGACTTAACAAATGTATGAATAGCTTAAAACCCTTTGCTAGAAAAAGAAGATCAAATCTTTTCATCAGACATTTTGTGACATTCTCTGCAACAAAAACATGCAGGTTTGAAGCACACATAGATGATATTACATTACATTGCATTTAGCTGACGCTTTTATCCAAAGCGACTTACAATAAGTGCGTTCGACCAACAAAATACAAACTTGAAGAAAACAGAATCATATAAGTACACCAGGCTTCATAGAGCAAAAACATTTCAAGTGCTACTCAACTGGCTTTAGATAAGCCAGCCCTTTATTACTATATAAGTGCTCTGTTAGCAGTTCTTTGTTAGTAATTCTATCGCTCGAAGTGGAGTCGAAAGAGATGAGTTTTCAGTCTGCGCCGGAAGGTGTGTAAGCTATCTGCTGTCCTGATGTCAATGGGGAGCTCATTCCACCATTTTGGAGCCAGGATAGCAAACCCACGGGTTTTTGCTGATGGGAACTTGGGTCCCCCTCGCAGCGAGGGTGCAGCGAGCCGTTTGGTTGATGCAGAGCAGAGTGCACGTGCTGGGGTGTACAGTTTAACCATGTCCTGGATGTAGGAAGGGCCAGATCCATTCGCAGCATGGTACGCAAGTACCAGTGTCTTGAAGTGAATTCTAGCAGTTACCGGAAGCCAGTGAAGGGAGCGGAGGAGCGGTGTGGTGTGGGAGCATTTATGAAGGTTGAAGACCAGGCGAGCCGCTGCATTCTGGATGAGCTGCAGAGGTCGGATGGCACATGCAGGTAGACCAGCCAGGAGGGAGTTGCAGTAGTCTAGGCGTGAGATGACGAGAGCCTGGACCAGAACCTGCGTCGCTTTCTGGGTCAGCTGGGGACGTATCCTCCTGATGTTGTAAAGCGTGTATCTGCAGCAGCGGGTTGTAGCAGCGATATCATCACATTTTGGTTGGACATTTGACAAAGAACTGTAGGAGAACCACACATTGATATCAGAAGTACAAATACATGTCCATTAAATGTATTATGTAGATGATGAATGAACATGATTATTTATTTACATCATCTGTCAAAGTATTGTTTTTGTATAAAACTGTCGGACCCCGATTCAATCATTGGCATTCTTAAACAGTGGCATTATAAAACAAATTGCAACTCCAGAAGAGTACATTAAAAGAACATTTTACAACCAATCATTTTCAATACGGTCACACTGTTTCACTAACTATATGGATATAAAACATATATATAATATCAAATATTATGCCTTCGAGGTAGACAGGTTTGAGTACATTGCAAATAAAGAAAATTGAAAGTATAAATGTAATTCCTTTGAGACAGGGTATTATAAGCAGGTTTTGTATTCGGAATGGATTTCACTCACTACTGTTTCCTAATAATAAAAACAAATACACTATGAAAATAGAACAGACCACCTTCATATTCACCAACATATAGTCTTTAAAGTTAGAAGTGCAGATGAAAATAGAACAGGCATCTGTGTATCTGCAACACTTTATTTATAAAGATTCAACACCGGTTTATTTGCCGCTAAATTATCAAGCAGGCACAATCAAACCAACCTATTGTCCATTTACAACATTTTCAAATGTGCATTTTCCTCTCTTTTGCCAGGACGAAAATAAAGCCCTCCATCTTTTGTACCCTTTATTTTGTCAATTTCCTTCAGTCTTTTCTAAACCAAGCTACTCACTCACAGCTTGTAGAGATCTGAGCTCATGCTGACAAATCTGAACTCAGGTCAGCCTGAGAGAGCCTCAGATGGACCGGTGCTCAGCGGGAGTCATTTGATTTCGCTCTGCATCTCACTGGTGGACATGAGGAGGAGAAGGTGGTCCCTATTAGAACAGAGCAGAACATGAAGGGGACTCAGACTTACAGCATGCTCAGTATATGCAGAGGTAAAAGGGGACAGTTTGAGCACGAAATGGGTTTGTGTGTGCACTTCAAAGTAATGTTGCCCTTTTCAACTGCATTTCTTCAGGGTGCTACAGCTACCAGTTTTTACAGATAAATGGTTTCAGTGTCAGACTGTAATTCATTATCTTATCCACTTCCGGAAATCCAGTTTTTCTTATTATAGGAAAAAAGTGTTAAAATTAAACTTGATTATATCCTTGACAACATTTTTATGCAACCGTCTTTGCCTCCATCTCTTCTATCAGCTCCCCACATGTCTTCTTTCATCTCCAGACCTTTAAACCTCTATCCTTATTTCCTCTATCTTCCTTTCTCCAGCTCTCCTTTCCTTCATTTCCTTCTCGACTTTATCTGGGTCTTGCTGCACTATATAAGCCCAGCTAATCAGTGACTAATCTCACTTTTAATTCCCTCCCTATTAACCTCTTGCTATCATTTGTTGTACCATTACCCCTACACACACGCACGCAAGCGTAAATTACCTTCAGAGCTAAATTGTTGTTTATTTCTACATCATGACAGAGATATGCTGAGTTAATTACAGAGAGCAAATGAACGTCACGGCAACGGGAGGGGGAGAGGGGCAGATATAAATAGATGATATATGAAGAGATACACAGGGTTGGAGAACACGTACTGCCCAATAATATCATCATGTTTTTGTTCTTGTTTTTTTTTCAGAGCCAATTAATTTGAGTGTTTGTTCAACACATTAAATGTTGAATGTTCATTCTATACATGATCAATTAAGGATTTCTATAATTAACACTGTGAATGTTTTATTTGAAGGCTGTATGAAAACCATATGGTGTACACTTTGTTCCCTTGTGAACAGGCAATCATACCTGCAAAAACATTGTCCATGATTTACATGAGGGACATAATTCTCTATGCTAGGCAGCAGGATATTGGGAACAATAGTTGTGAACATACCACTAGAGAAATTAAGGCCACAGAGGGACCTCTTTTCAATATTCCTAGTTTCTCTGAGGCTGAGTCAACAGTTAAGTAGAGGCACATTGGAGGTCAATAAAATATGCATATTTTATTTGGCAATACAACACATTTGGCCAATGCATTTATGTTTCTTTACATATCTTAAAAAAGGAGCTGAAGTAGCAAAAGCCCATCCAGGACAAATGAAATTCCAATTTAGTCTCAGAGGACACAATTACAATCTGGGGCCTAATATCCTCTCTGTGTCTTATTCTTCTCGGCACTTGACTGCAATTTACCTGTTAATGTTTTAATATTTAAGGGATTAACAATTGTGTCCTGTATTGGTGCCTTTTCCAAGGACTGGGATTACTCATAATAAGACGCCTGCTGCTCGCAGACAGGCCTAGATGTCAAGATATGTATTAAACTCATATGATGGAAAACCCTGCAGTTCCTGGTTGTATTCTTTTCACTCTTTAGACTTCCATTTAGGCACACATCAGGAGCTTGATATGTCAAACAGCACACACAGACCTGAAGAGACTGTTCCCCGCTGTTATCTGGGGAAAACATTCTGCCTTATTTTCATTTCCAATGACTGGTGTTAGAGGGGGAAGCAGGACTTCAGGGAAACAAGAGGCTTAATTGGCCGAGCTGATGGCAACGCACTTCAAGTTAGAAGTGCATGAGGCATAGATCGTGGGCCTGGGCCAGTTCCCAGGTGAGAGCCCTGCTGGAGGACTTTATAAGTCTCAGAGCAATTTGCAGTGAATGGAAAGAGGAATACAAAGAGGGAGAGTGGGAGAGAGAGAGAGAGAGAGAGAGAGAGAGAGAGAGAGAGAGAGAGAGAGAGAGAGAGAGAGAGAGAGAGAGAGAGAGAGAGAGAGAGAGAGAGAGAACCACAGTGGTACCACATTTCAATGCCTGCTTATATTTTGTAGATAAGTTGTGAAAAGTCATAGGCATGTGTGCTGGATGGAAATTGGCACAAATGCTCTAGAATAAATGTATGCTATAAACCTGTTATTGGTGTTAAATAGTAGGTTGCACTTTGCTTTGTTTTATTAATTACAGGTTATTTACCCCCTTTTTGACTTTTCTTTAATAATATGTATTTTATTTGCAGTACATTAAGATTTAGTCATTGTCTGAACCAGCACAAAGGTAAAATAGATACGATAATAAATTTATTAGGCTGTTTTGAAGGTCATTGCTTTTGCACATAAACACATGTAATTGAAATAATATAAGTTTTACTCGATGACCCTAAAGATTGACAACAAACGTCAAAATTAAGGAATTTAACTTGAAGGTATCATTTAGGAAACATGAATGTATGTGCAAAATGTAATACCAATTACTCAAGTAGATAATGTGTTATTTAATGTTTAATATTTAACGTACTGCTGGTATTACGGAAAAGTTTAGGGGGTCACAAAAGTGATTGGGATTCCTCTTCTGGTCACCATATACGCAAAATACATTCAACAATATTATCATAGTTCAGTAAAAGCTACAAATGTCAACCTACTGATGACATTAAAAGAAAAGACTGTCAGATCCATCCTCTGTGGACCAGGAATGTCTATATAAGGTTTAAATATTTTAGTCTGGAACAAAGTGGTGCCCAGACTTGACATCTGTAGCATAGCTAAATATAGCTACAAGACACTAAAAAAGCCCATGATTGGCCTGTCCTACAAAGCCAAGCAATAATATACACAACAAACGCCCCAGTAGTTTAAGGTCTAATCAACTTTTGCTGTCTGTTTCAGCTATATTGATATTTTCAGTTTCAATCAATACGTAATCAAATTGTAATGTTGGGTTGTAGCCAGGGTTTGTAAAATATGTTGGTGCAAGGGCTTGTCATTGGCAGAAGAGACGTATGTGCTTGTATGTAAAGTCCTGCAAGAGATTATTCTTCTTTTCCATTATTTGGTGGAGAAGTCAGAGTAGGAAAATGTTGTTGAAGAATGGAGCATCAGTGCTTAAGCCCTTTGGTGTTACTCCACGAGCCATGTTTCTTTGTAAGTAATGTTCCTCACTGAAGTCATGATGAATAATACAAAATAATGTTACTTGCAACTGCCCTTTACCCTCATGATGCTGTATACATGTGTCCCTCTGTAATGTAACATTTTTTGAATGACTGAGCAACCACTTTGTCAGCATAGCTCAATTATAAATAATGATTTTGAATGTCATTCCAGTAAGTTATTATGACTCAGATACCTTAGAGATATCAATTGATGTGGAAACTACCATTTCCCATTTGACACAGTATCACACAATGAACATACACATTTACCTTGAAACTAGTAAAGTCGTCATCATCATCATCACCATCATCATCATCATCATCATCATCATCATCATCATCATCATCATCATCATCATCATCATCATCATCATCATCATCATCATCAACTTTTCAAATAAACCTGCCTTAGCTTGGTAATAGCTTTTTTGTAATACTTTATACCAAAAAGAGTAATGTACTCAAGTTGACCAATTGAGTGACCGGCTTCCACTGCCTTGCATAAGTGGAAACTCACTTGTTGCAAAAACTCAACAGCTGTAACACTATACCATAACAAAACTAAATCAGCTTCAATATAATAGCCTCACATTGTCATCACAATCTCAACAAGAACATCCAAACAAACAAGCTTGGATCTCACGACCTCATATCCTTTGATTATGACCCCATCCCAATCAGATTGCACCAGACCTTCCTGATGATGCCCTAAAGTCAACTTAGAAACTGTTCACAGCTTTGACATGGGCCATGGGGATCCAATCTTTGTTTTTCACAAATAGCTAATGTCAGGCTGCATGCTGACTTGTTCAGAACCAGCAATCGGGAAATACAAATCTAATAATACAAATTCTACTATAGTACCTTGTGTATGGATCATTAAGATCACATTATTCATGACCAGCATCAGCATAGGGAACTCTGAATACTGTGTCATGGCGTACGGATCAAACATCCTTCACTGAGCTAGAGTGAACTTCGCAGTGGAAGAGAGTTTTTGTGATTTTCTTTTTTCTGCGGTGGAGCAAAACGAAGACAAGTTAGTATCAGGAGGAGTGTTTTGCTGGTGTGTTTGTTAAGCATGTCCTGGAGCTGTAGAGAGCACTGGGAAAACGACACATTATGGACGAAGGGAGGGAGGGAAGTGGCAGGAAAGGAGGGAGGAAGATCTTTGATGAGGCCCCGAGAGTGTCTCTAATGAGAAGCAATGTGAGGGAGCTGCTTCTTTCTTCCATCACAAACGGAGCTGAGCCACACTGTTACAATCAAGCCACAGACATATCCAACGGCCTTAATTAAAAATCACAAAATCGCCATTTTGCTTCATGCCTTCTTAAACACGAACTCCAGCAGGAAATCTATGAGAAAGCATATGGGGAGACAACTCTATCAAAGGCTTGTTTCCACCTTGTTGTTTGTATTATAATCACCATTGCAAGGATGTTTTACCCTGCGATGAGTCAGTTTAGCAACTATCAGTGGGCTAACAATCATTTGTGATATGATGTGAGTCTCGGTTATTCATACACCACTATTTATGATTCCTTTCAAAATATGATAATAATAATAATGAATGAGGTTTGAAATAGTGTAACTGGTGGGAAGTCACTAATTCTTTATACATTCATTTTTTGTGACAAAAACTGCCATAAATTAGGTTGAGTCCAAAGGGAAAAGGGGATTTGGAGCAAACTGCCGACTTCCCGTCAGAAAAAGAAATTGTGTATTTCTTAGGAAAAGTGTTTTTTTTGCTTAAAAATATGCTAAAAATAAAATGTCTATTAAATGTTATCCTGTAATCTTTATTGCTACTGTAATGTGGTTTTGTGCAGCAAATAAAACATATATGTATTTTATGTGATTACATCATTTAAAATACATGTCCACATTCTTATCCTGTTTCTTCTTTCTATTTTTTCTTCTTGGAAAAAGAAGATTTGTACAGTTTAAATTACTAAGAATCAGATCACGCCAATATTGTCATACTCCCTCCATTCAAAAAATATCACATGATAATAGTGTGAAAGCAAACTGCATGAGAGAGGTGAAAGATAACAGACTGTGAGGGATTTGTCAGCTTTTAAACAGACAGCCGCTGCTCTCTCTCACACTGTTTCTCACTGTCTCTCTACCAATCTAAGTCTACACAAACAAACACATCATGGCACATCCACACCAAACAATTTTCCAACTGACTGCATGTGTGCATGTGTTTACTTGTGCACATGTCTCTGTGTATGTTGGATATGTGTTTAGTGAGTGGAGATCAGAGACCTTTAGCTCTCTGCCCCAGTTGCACTGTGACTGGCAGGCTCAGATTAGCATGAGTTATTTGACTCCGGTAAACAATTCAGCAAATACATAAGGCTGTTCAATCAATCAGCTGCCTGGTACCTAACCAGGGGGGTATACTACGAAGCAGGATTTTCGCTCAGCCGGCTAAATTCATGGAAAACTCCGGATTTCCGGTCCTACGAAGCTGGTTCTCTTTTTAGCAGGTTAGATCTCCATGGTAACTTATGCTTAGCCAACCCAGTCTCACGGCATTTCGTGTTCACCAACACGATTTTTAATCTATTGATTCGTGTTCACCAACACGATTTGCCTCTTTTTTTCGTGTTGCACAGCACGATTTTAAAAGCAATGTATTTCTACTGGTAACGTGTTTCGTGCCTGCAGGCTGCAGCACGTCTTTTTCTCCGGTCGGGTCGTGGAAGACCGGAAGCTGTGTGGTTCATAAAAACATGTTCTTACTCAATATCAAGCCACAGTTATTGCTTTTATTTTAAATCGTATAATTTCGGACTTTTGTTGTCGTCTGTGAGGAAAATAAATGGGGCTCAGAGCCTCAGGATACTGAAATCTGTATTTTTTAAATCTTTTTTTCCTTCTAATTTGTTATTCTTTTCAAAATAACACACTGTTATTTACTCACCAATAACACACAATTATCCTTGCTTTTATTTATTGGTTTACTTCCATAATCTCGGGCTTTTTTGGCGTCCGTCAGGAACTGAATTTCAAAATAAATATAACCGGAAACAGACGTAGGCGATTACCCAAGATCCTCAGCTATGGTTTTAAGCTCGCTGATTGGATGTGTTAGCCGCAATGCATGCTGGGATTTGGTGTTTATATTATATGAAATCCAGAAAACATTTTAAAAGTATAAAATAATACTTAATTCCGAGTGCTCTTGCTTTTCTCTTTGAAAGTCATCACATAACGGCATTGTAATACACGGTTCGGCTGCATTACATATTACAGATCTGCCGTAGTTCTTTATTTAGAGAGCCCTGATGAGAAGACCTTTGGAAAAACTGGAAGAAATGCCGCCGAAACTGAATACTTGACGTGGATCATAGATATATCAACAATTAAACAACATTTTCAATTTCTCTTCACACAATACGTCTCCTTGCAGTATCAACACTAATTCGGCTGACTTTTACATTTGATCTAATTCATAGGTAGGTTATATTTACACCATAACGGTGCACAGCTGATAGAAAAGGACTGTAGTTTTCAAAGATATTACTGATTTTCTTTGAATGTAAGAATGTAAATACTGAGTCTGAAATAGTATAGCAATATGCTGTAAAATGATGTGAAAGCATGCATAAAACTATACATCTTCAGATGTTGTACATACACACTAATAATACAAAGTTATTATGGCTGTGTGTACCTTGTGTGCACCTCCTAATGGTTAACACTAGAACCGCCAGAGGTCGCTGTATACCTATATCCGCCAACGGGTAAAGTTTACCCGCTATTGATTTCCAAGGTACAATGCACCATACAGAACGGTGAGTTTTGATCGCACAGGGATGACATGTATACCAATATAATCTGTGGACTCTCAGTTTTTCATATTATATGTGACCCGCTCTATCGAAATCAGTCGGAAGTCGCAACGGCTCATTTCAGAATAAACGTGGATTTACGTAAAAAACTATTTGTTCAGGGTTCAGGTGTTTTGTTTGATTTTAAACAAACAAAGTATTGGCTTTCAGAATATGAAACTTTTATTTCCAAAATCACACGATAAATACATTTTTGAAGCTTGTAAAGGGACGAAGACAAGCACCTCACACTCGCAATCTGCTCTTCCAGCAGCGCCGCCCCCCCTCCCTCCGGCTGAAATTATGAACGTAAGAGTATAGTAATCATAGATAACACGACAGGGTCCGTTACAGTTTGTTTTCATCTGATTTAAATTAAACAAAGTCTTGGCTTTCAGAATATTAAACTTGTTTCGGCCAATTCAGATGATAAATATAACTTTGAAGCTTGTAACGGCATAATTACAAGCGGAGAACGGAGTAATTTAACATCACAGCAGTCATAACAACAGCCGGTGTTTCTCGTGAGGGTTTTCTCTGGGAAACAAACACAATACACACAAACACAAACATACACAAACACACACGCGTATACACACACACACTCGCGAGCTTCCCCTCCAAACGAAAATATCTTCCCTCCGTAGTATTTTGATCATTTTGATCGCGAAATCAATAGCGCGAGGAGCGCTGCATTTCTATGAGGTAAATATTACCCGCTGGTGGAAATAGGTATAAATATCAATTCTTTTGGCGATTTTTTCAATCTGACTTCATATTGACCATTTTTAACAACACAGGGTGTTACATAACACACTTTCAGGAAAAGTCACGGACTGGGAGACGTTAATATTTTATTGAAAAAAAGTTACATACAATAAAAAAACAGCTGCGGGTAAAATGTACCCGTTGGCGGTTCTAGTGTTAAAGCACGTTATTGAATTATTGTTTGTATGTGTTATATTTGATTAAAAAAATATTAAGAGTACATACTTTCATAGGGGGAAAGTATAAATATAGAAATATAGAATATAAAAAATCAAGAAGATACTATAAGTGATCTCTACAATAAAACAGTTTAGTGCAGGATGTACACAGATATTAATAGGAGGAGGTGCAAAACAGAAAAACGGATTAACCTTTATTTAAACATTAAATATTAAATATTAAGCCTGACAAAGTACTTAACGTCTAATATATTGCTTTCCTGCAATGTTAACTATGTTGAAGCACTTATTTTAACTGAGATTATACATATGGATTATACTCTTATGTATGTAGATAGAATAAGAAATGTGCAGAATATGACAGTTTAATGGTGGAGGTACACACATATTGATAGATGTCTTGTAATGCACTGTTGAGGAACCTGTGACCCAAGTTGTTCATTCATTGCATGTAGTTGTGTATGATATGTCAATAAACCTTTGAAAATCTTGAAAGGGATGTGCAAAATAGCCATAATATACAGTCTTTAATTAACTATTAGAGAATAACGAGTAATGAATATACTTTATTACTTGTTTCCATTCATGTCAATTGCAGATACATGTTTAGTCTTCTCAAGCACCAACTATCAAATATCTCATTGTACTCAGGTGTAACTAAAGTCTGATTTAAGGGTTGTTTATATTTCACATAATTAATCAGAATCTGCAAAGTAACTCAAATAAATGCAGTGGAGTAAAAATACCAGGTTAACCTCTGAATTGTAGTGGAGTAGAATTACAAAGTAGCAATGAGCTGTCATGTGGGTATATATTAATGCTGCGCATTATGGACACAAGCGATTTTCACCCATTTATTAATTATATGTTTTACATTTGATAACACCAATGTGTTTAATAATGGCAACTTCTAATTGTGGGAAAAACGAAAACGTTCAGTAGAGACGTCCCATAGAACATTTTGCGAAACACAATAGCCAGCATGTGTAGTTCTGGGGGGGCGTTCGATTCCAGTTTTGGATAGACTGGCGTGGTTTCGTTCCATTTCACACAGCTGTTTGACGCTCTGCGTAACCTTACGGGAACTGTAGTCCTAAACGATAGCTGGGGATTATGGGTAGTGTAGTGTCTTCGGCCATCCTAAACTCAGAAATGTTGACAATCGCAATGATGCTCGAAATGTCCCTTATACGTCTACGTCTGTTTCCGGTTATTTTTATTTTGAAATTCAGTTCCTGACGGACACCAAAAGAGCCCGAGATTATGGAATTAAACCAATAAATAAAAGCAAGGATAATTGTGTGTTATTGGTGAGTAAATAACAGTGTGTTATTTTGAAAAGAATAACAAATTATATTGATATTGAGTAAGAACATGTTTTCAATAGATTAAAAATCGTGTTGGTGAACACGAAATGCCGTGAGACTGGGTTGAAATGTAATAGGTTAAAGAGAACGCCTGTCATGAGCTGATTATATGCAGCTGTGGAGTGAATGTATATATACCCAGTCTTCCTGAAAGAACTTGCGCTGAGCTTCATTTCAATCTTGAAAAAAAAGATAAATTACACAAATTTAAATTGCCCCACAAATAATAAATAAACACATTAGCCATATTACCATGGGACATGGGGACACAGCTAATACATGCTGCCATCACAACGAAGTTAGAGGCCTTTGCATATTTAAAACCAGTGCCAAATATGTCAAATCTGTAAAGTTTTTGTAAAACTACAGAAACAAACTCTCAATTGCCACCAACCTGCAGATCACACACATACATTGGACAAAAGATGTAACAAAGATGTTTACACTGCCGACAGTCATTATGTCAAACAGTATGAACACATTTAACGCAGAATGCTTGCTCATTCATTTGTTTCCCTCGACCACGATGGTTGCCATCGTATGGTCAGATCCAGGGAGGACCGGTCACTGATGAGGACCGGTCACTGATGATCCTTAACTCAAGGTGTAGAACTATTAAGTTATCAAGCCAATTGCATTACTACTACAACTTGAATTTTGTTTTAAGTCAGTTAACGCAGAAATCAGAGTTCAAATTACACACAATATTAAGTTGATGTAATTACCAACCTTATTACGTCAACACAACTTATAAATTAATGTGTGCAACCATGCATTTAATTAAGTGGAGGTGAAAGGTCGCCTGAATTCGTTTTTAGAGTGTAGGTTTCATCTTGGAAATTATAATTAGTCGTATTCTGGTCTTTCATCATACACCATGAGCTATTAATACAAATCCTGATTGAGAAAAATTAAGTTATGCATTTTGAAAAACTTAAAATGTTGACATTTTGACACTGTCCTTTTCCCCTTCAAATTGGACACATTCATTCTTGGTTAACCATTATAACACATCTGTTTGAGTTACAGCTCACCTCATTCTACTCAGAGTGAAAAGCTTGAAATGTATGGCCAGCTAACATGAAAACAGAAGCCAGCTGAGCATTCGACAGAGCCGGAGAGAGTTTTGGGACTGGGGAAATAAGAATAATGTTGCATTGATATAGAAAGAGATGTGAAAGGGACATTATATGTTGACCTAACAAACCAGTTACTGTAACCCCGTCTTTAGAAATGACTGTAGGTTAATAGCAGTTTTGCAAATGTTGCAGCAGCACTACGCTTTCACCGATGCTAAGGATATACATAATGCACTACAGGGATTAGAGTGACATATAGTATTTGCTCAATGGTTATTTGCTTCATGGTGTGATTTTCTCATTACCAGGATCCCCTTTTAAATCAAAAACAGTTCAACAGTCATATTAGGGTAATGGATATAAAGAAAGCAGGAATAATAATGTACTGTATTGCACATTTAATACACTTCTGGCAAGAATGTAATATGCATGTGTGAGATTAGCTGTCCAAATGAAAAATGAAATGAAGGGACTGCTAAACAGTCCTTCGATATATTAACATAATCAGTATGTTTATTAATACAAATAATACTTGTATTAAATATCGAAAAAAAACATGCAACATTAATAAGAATTTGAAAGATTCAACAATATTTAATCAGACTCACGTTTCAGCTCACCTCACACCTTGGGATTGTTAATTAAAAATCAATGCTTTAATGCAGCTTCATCATCATACTCCATTTCACAGGCCACGTGCAGGTAGTTCGCTTCCATTTTTAATTGCACCTTGCATGCTAATATGGAATATAAACCAAACATTTACCAGTGGGGACACCTTTTCATTTCACGCTGGGATGCTCTCTTGTGTTTATGAAACAAGTGAGTGTGTCTGCCAGTGCATTAAACAAGGATGATGTGTGTCTCCTTACCATCGGAGCTTAATTAGCTGTTTACAAAGTCTGCAAAATATCTGCTAACTGATGATGTCTTTGGCAAAGGAGTGAGAACCACTTTGTCTTACTCAAACAAGATTGGCATTGTATAAAAATGTAGGGACACTATTTTACTCAAAACTGACTATGACACTTAAACAATGTGAAATAAAAAAGTTGAAGTTATGCCTATGAAAAACATGGCGTGTCTGTGTATGTAGCAAAGCAAAAAGGCGTAGAGGTTGGGTTTGTGAAAAGACACTACAGTGAGACCACGGTTTATGAATAGTCACAGACCTGAAAAACGATTGCATTTTTTCAACAAACCCTAAAGCAGGGGTGTCCAAACTACGGCCCGGGGGCCAAATGCGGCCCGCGGACCATGTTGAATCGGCCCTCAGCAAATTAAAAAAGTATAATGTAATACGGCCCACAAATTAAACTTGTGCTTGTCTTATATTGTACTTCTTAGATATAAATGTAAACATATCATACACAATAGTATTCATGTGTTAATAAGACCACTTTTCAAATACATTCAGTCAATTAAAGTTGGAAACATTTTCTAACATAATCTTAGTTGATAATATAACAAGCTTGAAATACACCCTTCCTATTTCTCCTTATTATAATCCATCTGAGGCTTCCGTTTTAAGGGATGAGCTGCCAACATTGACAAGCATAATTTACCTACATCTGATTGATTTTGCTAACTTATAACTGAACTTATGAGGCAATATACCTCGAGTGAGTGGCCCAGCGCTTCGTATATTTTTCTCTAAGTTTGGACACCCCTGCCCTAAAGGAAATGGAAGAATCAAGTGGGAGCGAATCAATTCAACTTCTTATTGTCACACGTACATTTAGACTCTGCATTTAACCCCTCCTAGTATAAGGGCAGGTCAGCTTCTTAAGCAACCAGGGAAGTGCCCACAAGGTGAAGCGGCTGGTACCAATCCTCACTCACTACTTGGTTCATTAGGGGACTTGAACCGGCGAGCGTCAGGTTTTCCAGGCCAAGTCCCACCTGACTGACCCAAGGTGCATAATGATTCCAAGGAGATTCTGTAATTAAACCTTGGCATTAGAAATGACAGTGAAAGTAGTCCGGATCTTCGCAGAATTCTCCTTATGTGTGATAATTTGCCTAGTGCTAAATCAGACTTTTTAGTTACTGCTACTTTACAGTTTTCAAGAGTTTAAGTGGCAGCACAACCAAAAATGTGCCTGTAAAAATCTACTTGTGTTTAATGACAATTTAAAAACTTATAATTGTGCCAAATTTTGGTGACAGCCATATGCAGCAATATACCACATCATATCTTCATAGCTTCTAATCATGAATAGCATGATAATAAGTTACACATACTTCTGGTTGATACCTCAAATCTTATGTCAGTGTAAAAAAAGTACATCTGCTGATTCAGGTTCGACCTTAACATTTCATCACGGTTCTTTAGTGGACTGTGTCATCAGCATGGTTGATATTCATAAGAGCTGACCTGAGTGATAGATTGGCTGCATATCATAACTGGCCAGCATCTGATGTTCTGGGATCAGATACCCTCTGCTGCACTTACTGTATTCATCTTTTTAAATTACATTTTTACTAAACATATGTCAAGAAAATAATATGACAGAGCATTGTTTTGGGTATGGAGCCAAGAGTGGCATGTCATCATCCTTGGCTAAACAGGGAGGCAGTATTTGCTAAATAATATGAGACCAAAAAAACAGCAGACTTGATTTTGAGAGACAATTGTTAAAAGTGCATACCAATAGCTAAAACATCTCCTTGAGTTACTTAAGGACAATATTGGGTTGCTAAGTGTTAAATGCTGATCTTAAATCAACAAAGACAGGAATTTACATGGTAGACTTTCTAATGCTTTGAACCCAAATGTGTAAGGCATCATCTTTGCCTCTCTCCTGCTGATAGGCATGAAGCAAGCAGTGCAAGTATGACTCAACCTCTGCTTTAACACAGACCTCTTTCAAAACTTCATAAGAAAAGTTGAAAATGCCAATTCTGACACATTTATGTGCAAGGCGATAATAGCTTTTTGGTGGTATTTTTCTTCCTAAGAGTCTGAGCATGTCTTATACAGGCTCTTCAGGCTTTCTTCTGTGTCTTGTTATTTTGTATAATAATAATAATAGATTAATTTTGTTAGCGCTTTTACAGGTGCTCAAAGACGCTTTACAGATATAGTGAAAAGAAAAGAAAGGAACAACAAATAAATATATAGTTAAAGTCAAATAATACAAAAACAATCACACATTAAAAGCCAGATTGAAGAGGTGAGTTTTTGTAAGCTTTTTGAAGGTGGTGAGGTCAGTGCCGTCTCTGATGGGTTGTGGGAGTGAGTTCCAGAGGGAGGGGGCGGCGACGGAGAAGGCTCTGTCCCCCCAGGTCCGGTGATTGGTGCGGGTGGGGATGGATAGCAGGTTGGCTTCTGATGAGCGGAGGCAGCGGGAAGGGGTGTGGTGGTGCAGCAGGTCTGTGAGGTGGGGGGGGGGGCTGATTGTTGAGGGCTTTGTGAGTAATGAGGAGGACTTTGAAGTTGATTCTTTGACGGACGGTCAGCCAATGGAGGTTCTGGAGGACGGGAGTGATGTGGTCTCGGGAGCGGGTGTGGGTGAGGAGGCGGGCAGCAGAGTTCTGGATATGTTGGAGTTTATTGAGGAGGTTGGATGGTATGCCGTAGTAGAGGATGCTATTGCAGTAGTCGAGTCGTGAAGTGATGAATGCATGAATCAGGGTTTCAGCAGCAGAGGAGGAGAGTGATGGGCGGAGACGGGCAATGTTTTTGAGGTGGAAAAAGGCGGTCCTGGTGATGTGATTGATGTGGTGGTTGAATTTTAGCTGACTGTTGAAGATGACTCCGAGGTTGCGGATTTGAGGGGGGGAGATAGAGTGTGGCTGTCAATGGTGAAGTTGAAATTCTGGATGGCTTTGGTACGGGATGGGGGGCCGATGATGATGATGTCTGATTTGGCACTGTTCAGTTGGAGATAGTTGTATGTGCCACCCACAATAGTGACAAAACTGTATGTGGAGGTGTATAATGACACCTTTTTTTAGAGAAAATAAAACATTGACACACAATGACAGAAACCAGAACACCTGAACATTTTTTAGAAAGGACTGATTAGTCTACTGCTTATGCTTTACTCTATACTATTGCTTAACATTCAATTTCAAAACAGCATCCCTAACTCTAAGGCTGCGGCCCCACGAGGACGAAAACGGCTAAACGCATAGGATTAACGCAAACGCAATCGCAAACGGCTTCCGTCCACATGCAATAATTATCCGGATAGTGTCTGCCCACACGAGACCGCTCCGTTTAGCTCCAACCGCTGGAGAAGCTGCAGTACATATGCAGGAGCCTCTACGTGGCGCTGTAACTTCCTCCACAAAAGCAGCGAAGAAGCATGGTTGTCATGGTTGCCCTTCTGTTTATTCTCCGCGGTGGGGGCCGAGGGAACCGGGCAGAGTTTTTCGCCAGTCAGCGTGTATTAAAGTTGAAATCTTCCGGACAAAATTATAAAAGTGCCGGTCAAAGGTCTTCTTTGTTATTTATTGAACTTTAAAACAAATGAATAACGACTCTATATAATATAATGATAAAATACACGGAGCCTCTCTTTTTCCTCCCTCTTTTCGGACAGCGCCAGTGTCTGTCTCATGCAGCAGCTCATCCAGTAATCAGTGACCCGGCCGACTGTAAAAATAAACATATTTATAACTAGTTTAGGGAGTTTGAGAGGTAATTAAAATAGCTAAGGGTGATGATCTGACTTGAAGTGTGTGTTTTGCTGCAGAGGGAGGAGCTGCAGGTGAGCAGAGCTGCGTGTCTCCGTCCTGTCAGATTAGACTTCACTCGCGAGAGAAAGATAAATAATCTGAATTCAGGGTGCAGTTTACTTTGACGTGGGGGTGAGCAGCAGAGGTGGGGCTATTGCCTCATCATTATTGCTGTAGATGTTGCACAAACAACTGTAGCATGGTCAATAGCGTCCGGAGCACGATAGCAACTCTGCGATCCGCCATTGTTGTTGTTGTTGGTGGCGAAACACTTCAGCACTGGCGCGGGGTAAGCGGAGGTGAGCAGAAGAGGTGGGGAGAGGCGGGGCTATTGCGCAATCACTAGCAGTGATCTGAAAATGTCTGTATAGGGCGCACACACGGAGCTGTTTGACCCCCCAGAGAGTGGCGTATGCATTTCTATCCACCTTGGGACCCGTTGTCGTTTCCTCAGTCGTTTAGTGCCATATTCGGTCGTCCTCGTGTGGCCGAACGGTCTATATGACACTAAACAGTAACGCAAACGACCGAATTCGTCCTCGTGGGGCCGCAGCCTAAGGAGTAACTGAAGCTGTTAAATTAATTAAGATCGCTTAATTACTCTACTTAACCCAGAGCATTCTACAAAGTTCTATAACAACTACTTCATAGATTTAAAGGAACCAGTGTTGCTTTGGGTGAAGGATGATATTTAGATATTAGCAATTATGTGATTTGCCATATCATATATAATTTGCGTTGAGGAGCCCAAAAAGTTGAATTGGTTAGCTATAACTTGTCTTAACTTCACAGTTAATGCAAACAGAACATTTCTCTCTGAAGTATTATTTCAATGAATAATTTTAAAAACATACACCTCTACAATGAAGTCGTCTTCAATGCAAAGCTAAGGACAAGTAACGTTCACATAGTTAAAGAAAAAATGTGACCAAGACCTTTAAAAAGAATGAGGTTTTCCGATCAATAAACTCCTGGCAAACAGAGAAGCCACATTCATTAAGACCTTTATAAAACACATATTTCTTCATGGGGGACTTCAAGGTCCTCCATTATAATTGGTTAATTAATTAACCTTGTGCTAGTTTTAAATGACCTGCCTGGGATGAACAGTGATAATGATAACCCATTCACTTAAGACAAAGAAACAAACTGTTGTGGTGACACGTTATTGGACATAATTCACCTCTCTTATTGTGTTGCCACACGGACCCTTTAGTGGGAACACCTGTAGAGTTAGCCCTCATTCCTGCTAGCTCGTTAAGCAGAGCAGACGTTGTGTTGACCTCTCTATAACTAAATGGATAATAAAGATTGGAACTCCGTTCTGAATACACCGCCTCCGACTCCCTTTTCCTGGCGCTACACTGGTGACCCTGACGTTTCCGAGAAAGTTTCCGGAAAATTAACGAGCATGGCTGAACGCGATGTTTTCGTAAAGCTGCCGGAGTTCTGGGAGCACGCCGCGGAGGCATGGTTCGCACATGTGGAGGCGCACTTCGCCTGCCGACAGGTCCGTGACGGGGACCTGAAATACTACCATGTAGTAACAGCGCTGGGCTGCTCTACGTCGTCCAGGTTGGTGGGATTCATCGCAGCCCCCCCACATCATGGCAAATATGAGGCGATTAAGGCCCTTCTCCTTAAGACATTTAGCTTATCTGCTAAGGAGAGGGCCCGCCAGTTGCTTGACACTCAAGGCCTGGGAGACAGCAAGCCATCTCAGCTAATGGAGAAAATGCTAAATCTGCTAGGGGGGGAAGATCCCCGGATTTTGTTCATGGAGATTTTCCTGCGTCACTTGCCTCCCCGGGTCCAGACGGCGCTGGCCAACACGCCTGCCACGGAGCCGCGGGCCTTGGCGGAGGAAGCGGATCGTTTTTTCCTGGCTACACAACAGCCCGGTGCAGAGACGTTAGCCGCGACGCGCAGCAGCCCATCTGCAGTCAAGACAGCATGGCGGGGGCCGGACACGGCTGTGGCGAGCCGGCGTGGAGACACCGGAGAGTGTTTTTACCACGCACGTTTCGGGACAATGGCGAAGAAGTGCATTGCTCCGTGCAGCTACAAACCCCCGGGAAACGGAGGGGCCGGCGCTCGGTAGTGGCCCTGAGCGTCGGCGGAAAGGTGCAGGCTCCTCTTCGTCAGCGACAGCGTTTCGGGGAGCCTGTTTCTGTGTGACACGGGCGCTCAACGGAGCGTAGTTCCCGCGTCGAGTGAAGACGTCACCCATTCGCACGTACGGCGTGAGGCCTATGTGTTTGTGCATCGGAGGACAGCGTTTCAGCTGGGATTTTGTGACAGCGGACATTTCTTTTCCCCTCCTCGGAGCGGATTTTTTGTGTGCTCATGGACTCTTAGTGGACGTTAAGAATAGGCGTTTGATTGATGCCTTGACGCTTTCTTCCCTCGTGTGCACACTTGGCAGCGCAGCGTACGACGGGCTGTCGGGCTCGCTGTCAGGGGCAGACACATTTCTCAGACTGTTGGCCGAGTTTCCAGACCTGCCCACCTTCTCTGCGCTTACCACTAAGCATGGTGTGGAGCACCACGTCACTACCGGGGGGCCTCCTGTCTACGCCAGGGCCCGGCGGTTGAACCCTTCTAAGCTGGCTGTGGCGAGGGCGGAGTTTGCAACCATGGAGCGCCTGGGCATTGTCCGCCGCTCTGACAGTCCTTGGGCTTCCCCCCTGCACGTCGTCCCCAAACCGAACGGCGGGTTCCGCCCGTGCGGGGATTACCGCCGACTCAACGACGCCACTACGCCTGACCGCTATCCAGTGCCGCACATTCAGGACTTTTCGGCGCATCTGGCCGGTACAGGGGTGTTTTCCAAGGTGGACCTGGTGCGTGGATACCACCAGGTGCCCATGCACCCCCTGGACATTCCCAAGACAGCAGTGATAACACCTTTTGGACTTTTTGAGTTCCTGCGGATGCCTTTTGGACTCAAGAATGCCGCTCAGACGTTTCAGCGCCTGATGGATTCGGTACTGCGGGACCTGCCGTTTGTGTTTGTCTACCTCGACGACATACTCGTCGCCAGCGCTTCAGTGCAGGAGCACCTGTCCCACCTGCGAGCCCTTTTCACACGGCTCAACGAACACGGATTAATCATCAATCCGGCAAAGTGCCAGTTCGGGGTGTCTGACATTGATTTCCTGGGGCACCGCGTCACCAAGGGCGGTGCGACACCTCTGCCAGCGAAGGTGGAGGCTGTTGCGGCTTTTCCTCGCCCGCTCACAGCCCGGTCGCTTCGTGAGTTTCTGGGGATGGTGACCTTCTACCACCGTTTCATCGCCCGGGCCGCACACATCATGCGGCCGCTGTATGAAGCTTTGAAAGGCAAGACCCCCGTCCAGGCGATCGACTGGACAGCAGAGGCGGACGTCGCTTTTGCTGAGGTCAAGACCGCGTTGGCTCAGGCGGCTTTGCTGGCACACCCATCATCTACGGCTCCCATCTCCATCACCACGGACGCGTCGGACTACACGGTCGGTGCAGTGCACGAGCAGTGGGTGGAGGGCGCTTGGCAGCCGCTCGCCTTTTTCAGCCGCCAGCTGACGCCCAGGGAACGCAGGTACAGCGCCTTTGACCGAGAGCTCCTTGGACTTTATTTGGCCGTGCGGCACTTCCGTTTCATGCTGGAAGGCCGTGAATTTACGGCGTTTGTCGACCACAAGCCGCTCACCTTCGCCATGTCAAAAGTGGCGGAGCCTTGGTCGGCACGTCAGCAGCGGCAGCTTTCCTACATATCAGAGTTCACTACGGACATTAAGCACGTGGCTGGCAAGTCGAACCTGGTCGCTGATTGCCTCTCCAGAGTCGTCATCGGTGCCGTCCAGTTGGGCCTGGACTATACTCGCATGGCGGCGGACCAGGTCACAGATCCCGGCGTCCAGGCTCTGAAGGTGGAGGGCGCGGGGCTGCGCTTGGAGGACGTAGTGTTCGGCGACGCGGGCATTACTCTCCTGTGTGACGTTTCCACGGGCCTGGCGCGGCCTGTCGTCCCTGCCAGCTGGAGGCGCTCTGTGTTCGAGGCGGTGCACGGCCTATCACACCCCGGCGTTAAACCTTCGGTGCGCTTGGTGGCCGCGAAGTTCGTCTGGCATGGGCTGAAAAAGGATGTGAGGACTTGGGCCAGGGAGTGCGTGGCTTGTCAACGCGCTAAGGTGCACCGCCACACGAAGGCCCCGTTGGAGCGTTTCCTGGTGCCTGAGAGGAGGTTTGATCACGTCAACATTGACCTGGTGGGTCCGTTGCCTTCCTCTCAGGGGTTTTCCTACCTCCTCACCATGGTGGACAGAACGACCCGTTGGCCGGAGGCAGTTCCGCTCGTTTCGACATCAGCCGCAGACGTTGCCCGGGCCTTCATTGCAACGTGGGTTTGTCGTTTTGGCACCCCGTCAGACATTTCCTCAGACAGGGGCTCTCAGTTCACGTCCGAGCTCTGGAACGCTGTGGCAAGCGGTTTGGGGGTCAAGCTGCACAGGACTACCGCTTACCACCCTCAGGCTAACGGCCTCTGCGAGCGCTTTCATCGCTCCATGAAGGCGTCCCTCAAGGCCGGCCTTACGGACGGTAACTGGGTTGACAAGCTGCCCTGGGTGATGCTGGGCCTGAGGACCGCACCTAAGGAAGATCTGCAGTGTTCTACAGCGGAGATGGTCTACGGTCAGCCGCTGAGAGTTCCGGGGGATTTCCTCCCAAATGCATCAGCTCCCTGGTCTGCCACGGCCCAGCGAGTTTTTCTGCGTGACGCGGCGGAGGCTTTCGCTCCAGTCCCGACTACTCAGCACGGTGCGTCGGGGTCTCAAGTTCCCGCGGAGCTACGCTCAGCTGGGCACGTCTTCATCCGTCACGACGCACACAGAGGCCCCCTGCAGCCCCCTTACGACGGACCTTTCCGGGTTTTGGAACACGGTGAAAAACACCTGGTGGTCGACATGGGCGGTAAGGCTGAGCACGTCTCGGTTGACCGGGTGAAGGCTGCTCACTTGGACGTGGACCGGCCGGTGGTGCTGGCTCGGCCGCCGAGACGGGGCCGACCCCCGGCTTTGATTCCTGTCAGGGAGTGTGGACCTTTTGTTCCGGTCCCTCCTCTGTCAGGGGCCGCACGGGCGGAGGTCGCTGTACCGACTCTGGTGCGCAGGTCTCGTGGGGGCAGGCGGATTGTTCCTCCCCGCCATACGGATTTTGTTTATACGTGAATTCTGGGGGGGCTTGTGTGGTGACACGTTATTGGACATAATTCACCTCTCTTATTGTGTTGCCACACGGACCCTTTAGTGGGAACACCTGTAGAGTTAGCCCTCATTCCTGCTAGCTCGTTAAGCAGAGCAGACGTTGTGTTGACCTCTCTATAACTAAATGGATAATAAAGATTGGAACTCCGTTCTGAATACACCGCCTCCGACTCCCTTTTCCTGGCGCTACACTGTGCCTTAAGAGTTTGATGACAGGGGACTCTGCCCGCCTCACGAGTGCCTATTTTCGGACACTTTTTTTCACTTTTCCCCGGTTTTATTATTCTTTATTTTTTTGACTATTTCACCCGGTTTCTACCGGGGACATTGCCCGGTCTCGGGTGTCCCCCCACGGCCTGTGTCCAGATAGATAATAAGTGTCAGTACGATTTTATTTTGTATTTGCGTGCATTTTCTGTTTGGAAAGTGGCACTGTACTGATAGTGGTGATTTTATTTTGGAATTCTTAGCGTGCACTTCCTGTCCTGAGAGTGGAGGTGTTCTGAGAGTGGAGGTCTGCAGGCAGACCCCTCTCGGGAGAGGGGGGCAGGAGCTCCATCAAGCCGTTTTGAACAGAGAGAGAATACAGCATACTTGCCATTGCCAACCCTCCCGATTTTCGCCCGGAGACTCCCGATTTCATTGCCCTCTCCCGGTGCTATGGGATTAGTTTTGTATCATAAAGATAAAGCAACACTTTCTCAGAATAAAGCAAAACTATGAGTTTAAAAGAAGAAAAAACCGAAGTCAAGCAAAATAAAATAAATTTCAAAAATAAAACTATAAGTTGCAAACAAATCATTTGTGTAATCATGTAAACTATAAGTATTTGTTCTTTGTTTTAACATAGGTTTTTGTTTGCAGTTCTTGTTTCTTCTTTCTCAATGATCAGACTTTTGCTCTCGCTGCAGCTTTCTCTTTTGCGCTCCCTCATTTTTTGTTTGAGATTTTGACACAAACATCCCAGGTGGGCGGGACTTTTAGGAGTGTGTCCCCATTGGCTACTCAGCTTTTGAGTGACAGCCCACTACACCACAGATCATACAGTGCAACTCATGCAGCAAACTCCGGAGTCCACTCGGCCACGTTAGTGTTGGTGTCTCCTAGGGAGTTTTCATGAACATATCGGACTTATCTTATGGATTGCTGTGCATTATACTTGTGATGTGTAGTTTATAATTTGTTCCAACTTTAAATATTGTAATACCTGAACACACTGCTGCTGTTAAATAATAAATAATACAGTGTCCGTCTGTCTATTTATTTATTTTATAGATTAATAAAACACATCTATGTATTTTCAAGCTAAAGGTGATACAATATAAACTGTATACTATTATTTTTCAAAGACATGTTACATTTCAAAAGCATATATTGCTATGTTTAGGACAAACAATTAAAGACTGCTTTAATTTAACAAATTCTACAATATACAAGTGGCAGATTTGCTTTATTAAACAGACCAGACCTAGGTTGCATACCAACACAATTAGGAACATGCTCACATCTTACTATGTTGGTCTGAAGAGCTGAAGCATTCATACACAATGGATAAAACCGGTGTTGTTTCATTCTATATCCTGTGAGAAAATGATATACATTTAGCATTACAAATTCGCCATACTATTCCTAGCCTGAGGAAGATATGAATAATCAACAGATTTGAATGGAATCTCTAACATTTTCATGTAGAATAAAGACAAAAGAGTGATTATATTACATTTATTGAAATTTGAACCAGAAGATGAAGTCTCAAAGAATGTTTTAAATAAAAGGACATAAAACAAAAAGGTGGATAATAATAAAATCTATTAAATGTATATGTAAAGCCATTTGGTTAAATGAAATGACACTGAGCTAGTGATAACAGCAACGCCCAGCGTGGATGAAGCTGGTGCAGGTCTTTCTTCATGCCCCCCCCTCCGTGCTGTCCCCTCAGAGGAAGTGGGAAAACGGGATAAAACCGGATAAGACTCTGGACACCACGCTGTCTTAATGATCCACACTGTTAATATGAGAGGAAAATAAATGTTTTAGGAAATGAAAAATATGAAGTTAACAAATAAAACACAGCTCATGGACGGTAGGTTTTCCTACAAAGTTAAGTCATCCTCCATTGATTTTCATATCAAATTAGCGTGTTAATAAAATAAGCTATCATGGCTTATACTTGCATATCTAAACAGAATCATGAAAGCCTGTTGGTAGAGTCAGGCACACGAGTCCGTTTGAGTGTGTGCGCCGGTGTCTGAACGCTCACTCACTGCTCGCTATGTAGCTAACTGTTAGGCTACTGCATTGTTATGGATCTAAAGGTAGCAAAAGCTAACTTTCATAGCACAGCTTTACTTCTCACTTACCACAATAAAGAAACAGACCGTATAGTATATAGTATATACAGCACAAACAACACAAATGATCAATACTTGCATATATTTTCACTTGTAGTATTATAATAATTGAAATGCTGGTTCTTCTGGGGGTGTTCTGTCCACGCTCAGCTACCGCACCGCAGCTTCCTGCACTGTACAATCGTTGGAGGACTGAGCTGTCACTCAAAAACTGAGTAGCCAATGGGGACGCACCCCTGAAAGTCCCGCCCACCTGGGAGGTTTGTGTCAGAATCTCAAACAAAAAATCAGGGAGCGCAAACGAGAGAGCTGCAGCGAGAGCAAAAGTCTGATCATTGAGAAAGAAGAAACAAGAACTGCAAACAAAAACCTATGTTAAAACAAAGAAAAAATACTTATAGTTTACATGATTACACAAATGATTTGTTTGCAACTTATAGTTTTATTTTTGAAATTTATTTTATTTTGCTTGACTCAGTTTTTTTCTTCTTTTAAACTCATAGTTTTGCTTTATTCTGAGAAAGTGTTGCTTTATCTTTATGATACAAAACTAATCCCATATATTTCCTCCCGGGGTCATATTTCTCCCGCATTTCTCCTGATTTCTGACAAAATCAGATTTACTCACGACTGTTTCCACTCGGACTTTAATACAGCTACACCATTGTTTGGTTTCCATGGTAGCGTGTCTCTTTAGTAGCGCGCGCAACTCAAAGTCTGAGAGGGTGAGGAAGATAGTCACAGAAAACAGAACAAGAATCGCTCTGCTTACTCTTTTCCTGTAAAATACAGGTCCAGCCCACACATATGCTCCATCAAGACAATGCACTTACAACTACAATAAGCATGTTAATGTTAATCTAATACAGCTCCGGCGATCCACTAGCACCCCTCCCCCCAGCGGTGGTTTTGAAATCCTCCCAATTTCTGAGGTCTCAAGGTTGGCAAGTATGTTGTACAGAGATGCTGTATGTGAAACCAATGTGAGTTTGGAAAATTGCACAGTATACATTTATTTTAGTATACCTCAACAATGAAATTATGATCAGTAGAAATGGCCATGACATGGGCCCTTTAAATATATTGTACTTGCCTGTAGCGTATACATACACTTATTTCAATGCCATTGTCCCTGTAGTTTTGTTTGACTCTTCTCTATAAAGCATTTTCAGCTGCTTTCTTTCCTCCAAAGGCCAAGCAGACCTTGGACAGTATCTATAAGTGTAGTAGTGTGTACAGTGTCATGTTTTGCTTTGAACAACCACTACACTATTTACTTGAACCTGATTTTCAGCCTTAAAAGTGTGACCATTTCAAAGGTGGGAAATAGAGTTTTAATCATTGTTCCCAATCACAAATGCCCACTATTATCTGTATGCAACATCCGACTTAAGTTATAATAACAGAACAAACACAAGCAAATCTGAATGATCGAATTAATTTATTTTCAGTGACAGACATGCTATAATATGTGTGCATTGTCAACATTGTGCTTGGTTCAGTGTAATATTTCCATGGTACACTCTGAAGGTCAGGTTTTTTTTAACAACTGTGCTCCCTTCAGCCTTTTCTGAACCCTGCTGTCTACGTTTTAAAAAATGCATCAGCATATGAGACAGATACCTAACTCGAAATGATCCTGGCAACAAGGGGGATGACAACACTTCTCAGCAGAAACAGCTGTGCTTGAACGATAACTGAGTCATACTATTGCAGGAAGCACAGGGCTTAAATCCTCTGACTTCCTGTCCAAGTTTGACACCTGAAGAAGGGAGATGACATACGACCCTGTCATCTCAGCGGCGTAGGATAGAATGGCTGGTGAAACTGGGAGAAATAATTTAAGTATCTGCTGACAGAGGCACACACACACACACACACACACACACACACACACACACACACACACACACACACACACACACACACACACACACACACACACACACACACACACGTGTGCCCACACACAAACACGCACACAGAAACTCTACTCAACTGTACATATGTCTTTCATCCACCTTCTACGTGACGGCTTATTTTCATTTTTTGAAAGATAAATAGGCAGTGTACAATCCTCTTAGACTCAATCAAGAAGGAAGGACAGGCAGACCTTCTCAGCCATGCAAATTGAGGTCATCGTACTGTAGCAAAATGACATGTTGAATACAACCCAAAGAATATCCGAAAAACAGTTTTCTAGCTATTTACCCAGTCCAATCTGATTGGCCAAGCCTTGTCTATCATTTAAGTTGTAGACTAATCATTAATCCTCCTGTTTAAACTTTATGTTTATATAGAAAAATACTCCAAAAAACTAAATGATCGGCCAATATTCAATAAATCAATGCATTTTTTTGAGTTGATCTGTTGAAGGCATGTTTAGGAGGCTGTAATTTGTTTATTTATACCAAAATAAGCTATATATAGTGATTTATAGTAGTTGAATCATGCACCTTTTTTAAGGTCATGCCTACACAACATATAAATTGAGCATGATGGCGATACTGACATTTGCTATTTGAGCAATAATCACATAGTATGACCGATGCTCAAGAGAATTGCAATAGTTTTGCAGGTGTTCAACCTTAAACCAAAGAACTGGAAACATTTTTGGACACAATTTTGGTGATATGAAATGTTAAGAGATCCCCTAAAGTTACAAATGCATCCTTAGTGTTACATTATTTGCTTCAAAATTCATGGCAATCCATCCAAAAGCTCTTGAAATAATTCAGTCTTTAAGCCCCTGTCCCACTGTCCCAAAATTGACACCCGATGGACACACGATAAAGGAAACACTTACTCAAATTCGGCTCTGATCGTAACAATATCGGGCCATTCGTGAGGGCATCTTAAGCCATCGTATGACCGCCGGTGGAGTTTGTCAGGCTCCGGCAGCAACTTCGTGAGCGGCAACTTCGTAAGGCCCTCGTGAAGGCATCTTGTCAAATCGTGTCATCTTCGTGTTATCATCGGTGCATTCGCCCTCACTCTGATCGGGGCGAATGCCCGATGGCACCGATGATAACAAGATGCCTTCACGATGGCCATACGAAGGGCACAATTTACACACAAATTCAACACGAAAATGAACCTTCGAAGGTCCTTCGGCAATTTTTTCGCATGCCAAAGATGTTGCCACCGCTCACGAAGTTGCTGCCGGAGCCTGAGAAACTCCACCGGCAGTCATACGATGGCTTAAGATGCCCTCACGAAGGTCCCGATGTTGTTTTTACGATCAGAGCCGAATTTGAACATTTCCTTTATCGCATGGGCGTAGGAAGCATCCAGTATTGTCATACTGATATTCTGTACACACTGTGAAGACCACTGAGACAAATGTAACATTTGTGATATTGGGCTATATAAATAAACATTGATTGATTGATTGATTGAATGTGGGGGGGACATTTTTAACGGGGGGGTGTGGGGGTCCCCCACCACGAAAAAAAAATAGATTTCCTGTATTCTGGTGCATTTTAACAGGTGGTTTGATACTTTTATGTGGCTATACTAGCATTAGGAAAATGATGGGTACATTTTGTAATTTCATCCAGTAAAGAAATTAAACATATTTGATTATTAATTCAGAGCCGTCTTTGAATTAATAAAAAGCAGTTTAAATGCCCATTTTTTGTACATTTATATACAACAATAAATATTTGTGAGTGCATTGAGAGATATTGTTGTGGAGAGTCATTTATATATAAATCGCAAAATACATTTGTGAATCTGCCTTGGTAAAAAGTAGCAGTGAAAACATGGTATGGAGTTTCATTGATTTGGGCATTCTCTCAATAAGCAAGTGGAATGGATTTGATAGTGAAGCACTGACACAGTGCTCTACAAAGTGCGGCGAGTGGATAGACCGATTAACGGACTTTCCACATGGTAAAAGTGGGGGGGTCTAAACTAATAATTTGAAAAAGTGGGGGGGACTTGTCCCACCCTCATATAATGGCTGCGACGCCCATGCTTTATCGTGTGTCATGTAAACATATTATGTAAATAACCCAATTTATGTTCTGTGAAACTGAAAAGGATATAACATATTATTTTGACGGCGAGTTGATAGGAAGTTGTTGTTTCTATGGAGAAAACTTAATATCTTCTACATATAAAGACGGATAAAGTAAAGAACAAAGTCTGAACATATCAGTACAGTATCATAGTACTTTAACATAATTGTTTTTGTTACTTTTGTTGCAGCTGTATGTTTTACATGTAATGTAAATGTTACCTTCGTGTGTGGTTCGGGGCCATCTTCGTGCAAAATTCACAATTCCATATTCGTGTGTCCATCGGGTGTCAACTTCGGGACAGTGTGACGCCAGCCTTACCAAAGTGCTTCATCAGTCGTTAATGCAATGATCAACTGATCTCCTTTCTTATCAAGATGAGCATGTTACAGATTCTATTTAGATTCTATTTAGATTTGTCTAATAAAATATGTATACTTTTAAACTAAAATCAAAGTTCAACTCCAAGATTCTTCCCTCTCAGTTAGTGGGGAAACAACCCTTGCCTATGAAATATTTGTTTGGTTCAGTTTCTTGTGATGTATGGCCACTGCTTGTTATACCAATGGACTCAGTGTTTCAGTGTATTTACTTGTAATGCTCCTCAGAGCAGCCTGTGCATCTTTGACTCTGAATGCAGGTAGTACTGTTCGGGGATTTGGGACCAAGCTTCTGAAAGAACACTTTACATGCATGTTAATGAGAACACACATTTGCAATCCCAATTGGAGACATATGTGTATATATGTATCGCAACAGACACAAACAGGAGCAGAGTTGAGTTAGGTGTTGTGTGTGTTGATGTGGCAGTGATAGATGGTGCAGAGAAGGAATGTGTACAGTATTTGGTGTGTACAGTAGCTCTGCAACATGCACACAATTCAAAATACTGCCAGGAGCCAATTGTTCACCGACAACTCAACATATGGCGTGGTGCATGTTGTAACATTCATATCACTCATGCAAACACATACATTATACTAGTTTAGTAACTAAATACCACTTAACAAATAGTTTGTGGTGTTTAATTTAGTAGTACTGTGGTTAATTTGTTTCTGAAATATACTTAGGCTGATGTTTGCGTTGTTTCTAGTAATTACAGCCAAGAGGCAGTGTAAGGGAAACTTCTGTGTAGCAATGCAGTGGGAGTCACCAACTCATGAAGGAGACACAGGACGAGCAGGAGTTCTGATTTCAAACACTGGTAGTTTAATACAAGCATCGGCCGGAGAAATTCACATCACAAGTCACACAGTCAAAGGTTCTGACTGCACGGGTAGGTTGCCATGTCAAATCTGAATCTCTACTCATCTTGGCAGACCTTTAATTAGCTTCACTCAGAGTCAATCCCCATATTGGGGAAAGCATCTGTGAACACCTGGGGGGCACTGAATCACTTTATCTGACTCTGTGGCTCCTATGACCGAGAGTTGACCGGTCATAAAACTGGTAAGGTCAGCCACAGCTGACCGTTCCCATTCCTTAAGACAGATAAAAGACTTCGGCTTGGTCGTAAAACGTCAACAGGCCGAAAGGTCAAATATCTTAGGAGTAAGGAGAATTATTCTTTGACACTTAGGAGTAAAGTGTCACAGTCTTAAGGAGAACCCAAATGCAGCACTCGAGAAACCAAGGAGAATTGGTAATATCCTTTATTGGAGATTCCACTGGATCGGAGGAATACCAACCGGGCAGTATAACGCACCGGAGGACAGCGGGCAGAAGGTGAGTCAGGGACAGGCAGAGGGTCAGGGAGTAAGCGAGGCGGTCAGCGTGGATACAGGCAGGGTCGGATAACAGGCCAGGCAGGATAGTCGAGGGACAGGCAGGATCAGGAAACAGGCAGAGCAGGCAGGTCGGGGACAGGCAGGGTCGGAACCGGGTAGGCAATCTAGTGTTGAACGCGGGAGAGACAAGCATGAGGCAAAGTACAATCTGGCAAAGAGTGTGTGTCAGGTGCGAGTTTAAATACTGGCAGAAGCTAATGGGTGCAGAAGAGAAAGAGAGTGAGTTAACGAGTGGGTGTGGAAAACAGGTGAGACAGGTGAATGGAAAACTACTGGTGAATGATGGAGCAGACTATGACAGAACCCCCCCCTTAATGGACGGCTCCTGACGTCCCTAAATGCTAATCTACAGATGAAGGTGGGAGGTGGGATTAGTACTCATCTGAAAAAGTTCTTTCCGCCTCCCTCTCCTGCCCCCTGTGGGAATCTGCATCTTCATCAGAAGCCTGCCCCTTGCTGTCCTCCTCCGACGAGCTGACGGTAAGAGGAGAGACTCTCCCTGTGTCTCTGCCCGTCAACGTGACGGTCTTAGACGGTTGCTCGGGATTACGCCGATGGAACTCCCTGATGAGCCGGGGGTCCAACACATGACGAGCTGGAACCCAACACCTCTCCTCAGGGCCGTAACCCTTCCAGTCCACCAGGTACTGGACTCCTCTTCCTCTGCGACGGGAACGAAGAAGTCGTCGGAGAGTGTACGTAGGCCCGCCGTCAATCATCCGGGGGGGTGGTGGGGGAGGGATCGCAGGAACCAAGGCACTCTCTCGGACAGGTTTGATCCTGGAAACGTGGAAGGTGGGATGGATCCGCAGAGTCCGAGGCAGTCTTAGCCTTACTGCTGCGGGATTGATTATTCTGACAATCTCAAACGGTCCAATGAATTTAGGTGCAAGTTTCTTTGAATCCACCCGTAAAGGAATATCCCGGGAGGAAAGCCATACCTTTTGGCCCACCTGGTAGACAGGTGCTTCAGAACGTCGGCGGTTGGCAGAGGAGGCGTACCGGTTGGCCGAACAGACGAGAGTTCTCCGGGCTTGATTCCAGGTCTGTCGACAACGACGGATGAAAGCCTGGACGGACGGACAGGTAACCTCCCTCTCCAGGGCCGGAAACAGAGGGGGTTGAAGCCCGTAAGCACACTGAAATGGGGACAGCTTGGTGGCCGAACTGACCAGAGTGTTGTGGGCGTACTCGACCCAGAGCAGCTGTTTAGCCCAGGCCGCTGGGTTCTTGGAGACTATACATCGTAAGGTTGTCTCCATCTCCTGGTTCTTTCTTTCTGTCTGACCGTTGGACTGCGGATGGAAACCGGATGACAGACTGACCGTGGCCCCAAGGAGCGTGCAGAATTCCCTCCAGAACACTGAGGTAAATTGAGGACCACGATCGGAAACCACATCAGTAGGCAGCCCATGGAGCCGGAACACATGGAGCAGGACCAGCTCTGCCGTCTCTTTAGCTGAGGGGAGCTTGGGTATCGGCACAAAATGAGCCATCTTACTGAATCGGTCTACCACCGTCAAGATGGCAGTGTGTCCGTTGGACGGTGGCAGACCAGTAACAAAGTCCAAAGAAATGTGAGACCAGGGGCGATGAGGGATAGGCAGAGGTCGTAGGAGACCAGCAGGAGCTTGGTGAGAAGACTTGTTCTGATTGCAAACGGGGCAGGCATTAACAAATTCCCTGGTGTCCTCCTTAAGTGTTGCCCACCAGAACCTTTGCTGGACTACCTCCCATGTGCGTTGGATCCCAGGATGGCAGGTGAGTCTGGAGTTATGAGCCAACTGGAGAACATCAGACCTCAACGTCTGCGGAACGAACAGGCGGTTCGGAGGACAGGCACTGGGTCCCGGCTGGTCCTGCTGGGCAGCCTTGACCCTCTCCTCCACCTCCCAGATGAGGGCGGCGACGAGCTGAGAAGTCGGAAGGATGGTGTCCAAGCCCCTGGGAATGTTACCTCCCTCTCCAAACTGACGAGAAAGAGCGTCAGCCTTAATGTTCCGAGAACCAGGGCGGTAGGAGAGGGAGAAATTGAACCTAGTGAAGAAAAGGGCCCATCTAGCCTGTCGGGAATTCAGTCTGCGGGCCGACCGGATGTACTCCAAATTCTTGTGGTCGGTCCACACCAGGAAAGGTTGACTGGTCCCCTCGAGCCAGTGACGCCACTCCTCCAGAGCCAACTTCACTGCTAGCAGCTCCCGGTTTCCCACATCATAATTCCTTTCCGCTGGAGTCAAACGCTTTGAAAAGAAAGCACAGGGATGGAGTTTTTGGCTGTCCATTGCTCGCTGAGACAGGATGGCTCCCACCCCCATATCAGAAGCATCCACCTCCAAAACAAACTGTCTTACAGGATCGGGTACTCGGAGGATGGGGCCGGAGGTGAACCTCGCCTTAAGGTTCTGGAATGCCTCCTCAGCCGAGGAGGACCACTGGAACATGACCTTAGAGGAGGTCAGGGCTGTGAGAGGAGCGGCCAAGGTACTGTATCCACGAATGAACCTCCGGTAGAAGTTGGCGAACCCGAGGAACTGTTGTAGCCGCTTCCGGGAATCTGGAACCGGCCAGGAAGTGACTGCATCAACCTTGGCAGGATCCATCTCGATGCTCCCTTGTCCCACGATGTATCCCAGAAAAGAGACAGAGGATGTGTGAAACTCGCACTTCTCCGTTTTAACAAACAGCGAGTTCTCGAGTAATCTCCTGAGAACCGCCTGGACGTGGTGCACGTGTTCTTTCAGTGTCTTGGAAAAGATCAGGATGTCATCCAAGTACACAAACACGTGTCGGTCCAACATGTCTCGGAGCACATCATTTACCAACGCCTGGAATACTGCAGGGGAGTTGGTAAGCCCAAAAGGCATGACTAGGTACTCGTAGTGCCCCGAGGTGGTGTTGAAGGCGGTCTTCCACTCATCCCCCTCGCGAATACGTACCAAGTGGTACGCGTTACGCAAGTCCAGCTTCGTGAATATGGTTGCTCCCTGCAACAACTCAAATGCAGAAGAGATAAGAGGCAGTGGGTATCGATTCTTGATTGTAATGTTATTAAGACCCCGAAAGTCGATACAGGGCCTTAGGGTCTTGTCTTTCTTCTCTACAAAGAAGAACCCTGCGCCAGCAGGTGATGAGGACGGGCGAATAATCCCAGCCGCCAGAGCGTCATTGATATAAGTCTCCATGGAAACTCTTTCCGGAGCAGACAGGGAGTACAATCGACCCCTGGGAGGGCTGGTGCCGGGATGCAGGTCGATGGCACAGTCGTAGGGCCGGTGTGGTGGTAGGGAAGTAGCCCTCGACTTGCTGAATACTTCCTTGAAGTCCAGATATTCCGGTGGAACTCCTGTAACATCCAGAACTTGGCTGGGGTTCCCCGAGCGTTGAGGCGCGGCAGCCTGTTTCAGACAGATCTGATGACAAGAGGGGCTCCATCCCAAAATGGCTCCCGTCTCCCAGTCAATGTTAGGGTTGTGGCGGCGGAGCCATGGGTAACCCAGGATAAGCGGGATATGTGGAGACCGGAGAACATGAAACTGAATAGTCTCGTGATGGTTCCCAGACAGGAGCATGTGAACGGGTACAGTCTGATGAGTCACTGTCCCCAGCAGGTGACCGTCTAAGGCGTTGGCTGGAACTGGGCGAGATAAGGGAACCCGGTCTATACCCAACTGCAGCATAAGCTCTTCATCCATAATACTCGCGTCCGAACCAGAGTCAATAAAAACTGCAAGAGCCTGAGAGCTATCCGGCAATAGCAACCTGGCGTGGCTCAATGGTCTCTGAGTGGGAACAAATCCAGGGGTTTGGCTCACCAGTATGTTCCCCATTACTGCTGAGCCTTGCCTTTTACCGGGCAGTGAGAAACGAAATGGCCGGCCCGGCCGCAGTAGAGACACAGGTTACGACGTCTGCGATGCTCACGTTCCTCCAAAGTGAGGTTGGTGCGACCCACCTGCATGGGCTCATCCCCCCCTGGTTGCGGCTCTGGAGTGAGGTGAGGAGTCGCAGCCAAACTCGGACGTCGGGGCGCCCAGGCATGTTGAACTTCCGCCGATCGTCGCTCCCGTCTCCGTGTCTGGATGCGCCGATCCATGCGGGAAGTCAGTTCAATCAACCCATCCAGTGAATTGGGCAAATCAAACGACACAAGCTCATCTTTGATGTAATCCGCCAACCCACGCAGATAGGCGTCACACTGGGCTGCAGAATTCCAGTTGCTGAGGCGGCTCCGGGTGCGAAACTCAATGGCATAATCCACTATAGATCCATTACCCTGGCTCAGGTTCAATAGTCCTCCTGCAGCGTCTGGACCCACAGACACGGGTCCAAACACCTTGCGCAGCTCCGCAGAAAAAGCGGGGGAACGAAGAGCAGGCGGGTGTTTGTTGCTCCCATTCCGCTGTGCCCCACAGTCGGGCTTTCCCAGTCAAATGATTGACCGTGAACGCCACACGAGCAGCTTCAGAAGCGAAAGTGTGTGGCTGCAGTGCAAACAGGATAGAACAGTTCGTAAGAAACGGGCTGCAGCCCTCCGGTTCCCCGGCGTAGCGCTCCGGAGTTCCCACCCGAGGCTCCGGGGTAAATCCCATCAGAGGTGATGCAGAAGCGGGTGTCGACGGCATAGGAAGAGGCGCTGGAGCGGCCACTCCTGCCACTAGCTGCTGCACAGTAGCCGTTAGCTGCTGTAGCTGCGCAGCTAAATAGGTTAGCGTCTGGTCATGTGAAGATGTAGCATGATGAGCCTCGGTGGCCAGGGCGGCTATCGAGGCTTCCTGCCTCTGGAGAGCGTCCTCAACTCTCTCGAAACGGTCTCTTGGTGAAGAGGAGTGCGCTGGGTCCATGTTCTGGCCAGATTGTTCTGTCACAGTCTTAAGGAGAACCCAAATGCAGCACTCGAGAAACCAAGGAGAATTGGTAATATCCTTTATTGGAGATTCCACTGGATCGGAGGAATACCAACCGGGCAGTATAACGCACCGGAGGACAGCGGGCAGAAGGTGAGTCAGGGACAGGCAGAGGGTCAGGGAGTAAGCGAGGCGGTCAGCGTGGATACAGGCAGGGTCGGATAACAGGCCAGGCAGGATAGTCGAGGGACAGGCAGGATCAGGAAACAGGCAGAGCAGGCAGGTCGGGGACAGGCAGGGTCGGAACCGGGTAGGCAATCTAGTGTTGAACGCGGGAGAGACAAGCATGAGGCAAAGTACAATCTGGCAAAGAGTGTGTGTCAGGTGCGAGTTTAAATACTGGCAGAAGCTAATGGGTGCAGAAGAGAAAGAGAGTGAGTTAACGAGTGGGTGTGGAAAACAGGTGAGACAGGTGAATGGAAAACTACTGGTGAATGATGGAGCAGACTATGACATAAAGACAAAATTAATCCCTCACAGGCAGGACTGTGCATATAGTATAGAAAGTCTTTGAAATAAGTTTAAAGTGGACCTATCATGCTATATTTGAATAATATATTGTAGGGCCATACCTATATAAAACATGTCTGTGAAGTTTTTTTTTCAAGATACCAAACAGATCATGCATTTGAGCCATGCCTCATTTTGTTCTATTTGCTGTATTCCTGCCCTGTTTTTGCAAGGGCTGATTCTGTGGCAAATGAGCTGCAGCTGACCACACCCCCCTGCAAAGGAGGGGGGCGAGGCACGAGCGTCATGTTACCAACTGTTACCATGTCACGGCAACCCCCCATGCCCCTGATAAGTGGAAAGCTCCTTGTTTCTGACGTCAGAGATATTTTAAATCTGTATCAGTCTGTATCAGATCCGTTGCAGCCCCGTTTTTAGAGATTTGGGTATGGAGGAAAAGAGAGAGGGTTGTGTTTTCTGACACTTGGTGAGTTCCCTGGAACACCGGGGACACAAAAGTGCATTTTGCATGATAGGTCCCCTTTAACTATTGTTAACAAATTCAACCCTGCACCCAATTCAAAGCACTGCCGGTAAACAATAGCAGGATACTGAATTTACAGTCTACAAAAATATAAAATAAATAACTTTGAAGTTACAATTACCATATATGTTGGGACAGGGATATTTTTAGATATCCCACTAAAACAGACAAAATATTCCAGATTTGCAGTGGGTGCATGTCAAGTTACAGTACCTCTTTACACTCAAGAAGTGAAATTATAAAATAACACTGAGTGCCTAACTATTGTCCCTATTTCAACAGCAAATATGAGATAATGTGCCCTGATTGTCAAGAGTGTCATGACTCAAGCCCACACATACAGAGAGCCCTGTGAATCTGAAGAGTGAGAAGATGAGCTAGTGAAGAAGTTTCAGAAACTCACACCAACGCACCACCATTTATTGTACTTTGCACACAAGCTGAGTTCTTCATCCTTCATGACATCGGCATGCTTTAAAAACAAAAACCTTTTTACCTCTTTGCTTTCACCCCACCTTCTTTGGTGCTGGTCTTCACCTCCACCTTCACTTTGTATCTCTTTTACATAAATTGTACGATGTGTACCTTTACTTATCTTCATGTTCTCACATGCAATCACTGACTCAATTTAACAACACTTACACACAGCACAGTCACGGATGCACGCCCACTAATGTGAAATGTAATGGTCACTCTTTATCTCTCAGTCTCATGCATACATACAACACTCTCCTACACAGGGAACCATGCTGCGTGTTAAGCGGCGGGACCCAGATGGCAGCCACCTGGTGTGTGCTGATGGGCTCCTGCGATGGCTTCGGACAGGATATGGACACACACACAGATGGTGACCCACTGAGAATGGCTGGGAGATGGACGTGCTGACTATTGATTTGCTCAGATCAATGATTCACAGCCTGATCATCTGACATTGAGGGAGTTCCACCCGCTGAGCTGGCACATTGGCTTAGTCAACTAATTTTTAACCCAGCCTGTGATTTCCGTAAATATTTGTAAAGCCCTTGACAAATGGATTTCAATACCTTTGATATAGCCTTTCATGCCATGGTGACGTGTTTCTCTGATCAAATCGATGACAGTTTCTAATATCCCACATTAAAAATGCAACCTCACTTTGTACCAAACGTATAATAGTGATGTCAATGAATTACAAAAATGAATCATGTTCTTACAATAGTAATCTGTGGTTATTCATGGTATGAGTCAGAACTTTAATATACTATTACTTTCTTTTTTTAGGGTGAATAAAACAAATACATGTGTGCAGAGAGCCACTGCAATGACCCTCTGGATAATGTGCACTACACAGAGTATGTGCTTGGATGGTAGTATTCTCTCCAGTATCATAATCAACTAGCACTATCCGGTTCTACAGTGGTGACCCTGTGCACTATATCCCTCTCCTGCACAACTTCAAGAAACTGGCACACCATTCTACAAAAATGATATGCTTAGATGTCACCACACTTAAAGTGAAAGAGTATCACCAAGGTAGTTATGGTCCCTATTGATCTTAGTGGTCTCCAATCAGTGCAATAATTGTAGCCATTTTTCTCCACTTCCTTTTCATCACATGCAGTTTATTGTTAACATTTACGCTGGAATTATGGGAGGAACATGGGTAAAACTTGTTTAACCTGCTAAGGTTATAGATGAATCACGATGGTTAACCTTTCAACGTACACAACCCTAATCTATATGTACAGTATATATATTCTAATATAATGAAAAGGTCGAGGTGGCTTAAGTAATTTCAGTAATATGAGAAGGTGGTAAATGGCTGTTTTGTTTTGTCATTCATGCATACAGAAATCTAATCACATCTAAAAAAAAATGGGTTTCATGTTTAAAAAGATTACAGTTAATGGGACCCCCTGATCTTAAATAAGATCCTGATGGACAATAATTATAATATCTTAAGTACTGCACAAAATATACCACATGTTCAAAGAATTCATGACCTCTCTTGCACCCCTGTGAGGAAGCTGCTTTCTTAAACTGAGAATGCTGGAGTGTTAAAGTTAAAGTGGGAGAAAATGATGGGGCGGATATGTTAATTTGCTTAACACCCCGTAAGCTATTTAAGTTTCTTGGCTCATTAATTATGCACTTTGTACATACTAAAATATCCTCCTATGCTGAAATAATTGAGCTAATTAGTACCCCCCGAAACTAGTAATTTTTCTTCTTCAGACCTTTAAAATAGGACAAGTGCCGCAAATAAAGTTTGTGAAACCAAGCCAAGTTATCTTTTAACCCTGCTGTCATCCCTCGCTCATCCTTCTTTCCTACATCTTCCTTTCATGGCTGTGTAACCTTCTCTAAAAGCATACACAGGCCATTTAAGAGTTTATTATTAATGCTCTGGCACAATGTGCTCTTCAGGCTGTCAGCGTTAATCAGCAGACTTCCGTCCCTCAGCTCTGATGACGCGAACACACCACACTTCCTTGTCAGGTGTTAAGGTACTTTATCTCTGGGCCTATTTGCCACCTCCAAGGTAGACCCGTTGTCACGGTTACCTTTGGAGCACCTCATTATTCATAAAGGTCATCCTGGGATGGAAAGCAAAGCTGAATAAAGGAGGGAGGAAGGAAACAGGAAGAATACTTTGCAAGACAAAGGTGTTTATGGAGTTCAAATTGCCAGACTTCAGTGCTGTCTCCATGAAAGTCAGAAGAAAACCATGCTGTCTATTTCAGTAAGTATAACCTGAAAAGGTAATCTTCCTATCAAAACAAATGGGAAATCTCTATTATGTGTATATTTTCCTATGTTTTGAACATACAGTGATGCAGCTGAATAAGAAAGACTATTGTAGAATTACAGCTGTTCAATCAGCTTAACCAGAGTGAAGCATGTCAAGTCAACCTTCACAACCTTTCATAAAGAGCAGGTCCAGACTGTACTGTTATTTACAACCATCATGACATTTGATAATTACCACTTAATCGAAAGTACGGCTGATGCAAATGTATTTGGTCTTAAAACAAAGTATTGGACAAATAAAAATTCAAGATCTCTCCGGTCCAGCCAACTGAAAGACGAACATTGCCAACACTATGACTCTGTGTAGCTAAACGTTGGATAAATATGGCTTGAAATCCTAAAATTCTGTTAAAATTGGTGTTGACCAAACGTATGTATAAAACAAGATCAATATGGGGAGGCAAATGTATTTATCTCTCTCACCCAGTAAATATGTGATTTCCCATTCTGGTTGGCCCTAACAAGATTCAAGATTTAAGGCTTTTATTGTCATTCGTATACATACATTCGTACATAACATACTGTATCCTAGCGTTACCCACCGTAAACTGTGCAAAATGCCCTGGAGGTTTTGAAAAATCCTAAATCTAAATCTGAGAGGTGGGTTTACCCTGCACTACACCCTTGAGTGGTAGTTAACGTGGAAGAACTGCTCTTGTGAAATCAGTCTGTTATGGGTTGTTTCTTTTAGATAAAGGTACAGGAAATGTATCCACTGCTTTAATCCTAAAAATGATGAATCCCTGGGACCTGGGAATACCTCATAGATGACAATGACAAATACCCAGAGCTAGTCCCCCCCCCCCCCCACATCCCTTTAATCTTGTGTTAATCAGATCACATACATGTAGGGTCTGATCTTGGAGTATGTATTGGAGGACGGGAGAACATTTGCCAGTCAGTAATAGTAGGAAGAGTTTCAGATACATTAGTATTTTCAATTCCTCCCAAATAATTAAGGCTGTCTTCCTTTTCTGCTGTGAGAGTTTTCTCTCTGCTGCCCTCTCTGTGGGTCCAAAATATCATGGGGTCCTGTTTGCTTACGTGAGGATCCATAATGCATGGTTTGTATCGTTTACTTGAGGGACTCCCTGTGCCACTCATCACGTCCTACTCTGTATGTGACAGGGAGGCCAAAGGAGAGAGGAGATAACCAAGTGTCAGGTCAGTCCTTGGGATAAGTGTATGCATACATATAAGGGCACACACACACACACACACACACACACACACACACACACACACACACACACACACACACACACACACACACACACACACACACACACACACACACACACACACACACACACACACACACACACACACACACAGTTACAGTAAACACACACACACACACACACACACACACACACACACACACACACACACACACACACACACACACACACACACACACACACACACACACACACACACACACACACACACAAACACACTTTTGCAAAGAGATACTTCAGGGGTAGGTTTTAGAATCTCCCTTGTGTTTGGTTTAATTTTTTGAGAGCAAACTAAAATGCACTTTTACCAAGTAGATGAATTGTAATCCTTATGAGCTAATGAAACATTTAGCATATAATTGAACTATTCATATTTTAAACTGCACTGTAACTTTTATCCATTTATTTTTTCTTTTAATGTTTATTTTATTATCTTTGCTTTTTAATGACTGATTTTAATTAATTAATGTCTTTCAATTGTTGTAAAGCACTTTGAATTGCCTTGTCTTGAAAGGTGCTATATAAATAAACTTGCCTTGCCTTGCCTTGCCTAGCAGCAAGTCAAAACATTTTTTAATAATTATCACAAACATTTTTCATTATTGTTATCTATAAAAAAAAACTGTGTGTAGTGTACAAAGCAAATGCAGCCACAGCTATGGAGGGCTTAAAATGCTAATACTAATGTCATGTGTATACATCCAAGTGATCATATGGACAGTTCAGGGGTTGCCTCAGCATGTAACCTAAACATGAGGTCCTAGACCCTAGCTTGGATGGGATTACTGAAAAAGTGTGCTTGTGTTCGTGGTTGTGTGTCTATGCATGCATATGTGTCATTATTGGTGCATGCTGGCTGCTTGTGTCCGTGTGTCAGGGGACCATGGCACCTGCTGATGAAGAAATCAAGTCAGAGAGTCCTCCCGTGGTCACAAGCTGCCCTCGTACCCCAGGAGTCTCTCACCAGTCTGTCATATTGGCCGGTGGTCACCACTCAATGCCTAGAGTCTGATCACATATATGTTTCATTTTTTCTTTGTCAGACTGCCTTTGAGTTGCTCGTTTTTCACTCAAGGACACCTTAATTTTTAAGAAAGACATCTATACAAACATGGAAAAGAATATGAATGCAGAATGCCCATAAATAAGCTGCAAATTGTCCTACCCAAATTGATGCAACAATTAACAGCTGCATCTAAAAAAAATAGGGAAGGAGACGGCAATTGTCGAACCTCAGATTGAGGAGGAACAATGCGGATTCCGTCCTGGTCGTGGAACGACGGATCAGCGTTTGACTCTCGCAAGGATCCTGGAGGGGGCTTGGGAGTACGCTTATCCGGTCTACATGTGTGTTGTAGACTTGGAGAAGGCGTATGACCGGGTTCCCAGGGAGTTACTGTGGGAGGTGCTGCGGGAGTATGGGGTGAGGGGGTCTCTACTCAGGGCCATCCAATCTCTGTACTCCCAAAGCGAGAGCTGTGCCCGGGTCCTCGGCAGTAAGTCGGACCCATTTCCGGTGAGGGTTGGCCTCCGCCAGGGCTGCGCTTTGTCACCAATCCTGTTTGTAATATACATGGATAGGATTTCAAGGCGTAGTCGTGGGGGAGGGGGTCTGCAGTTCGGTGGGCTAAGGATTGCACCACTGCTTTTTGCAGATGATGTGGTTCTGATGGCTTCATCGGTCTGCGACCTTCGGCTCTCACTGGATCGGTTCGCAACCGAGTGTGAAGCGGCTGGGATGAGGATCAGCACCTCCAAATCTGAGGCCATGGTTCTCAGCAGGAAACCGATGGACTGTCCACTCCAAGTAGGGAATGAGTCCTTACCCCAAGTGAAGGAGTTCAAGTATCTCGGGGTCTTGTTCTCAAGTGAGGGAACAATGGAGCGTGAGATGGGCCGGAGAATCGGAGCAGCGGGAGCGGTACTGCAGTCGCTTTACCGCACCGTTGTGACGAAAAGAGAGCTGAGCCAGAAGGCAAAGCTCTCTGTCTCCCGGGCCATTTTCGTTCCTACCCTCACCTATGGTCATGAAGGATGGGTCATGACCGAAAAAACGAGATTGCGGATACAAGTGGCCGAGATGGGTTTTCTCCGTAGGGTGGCTGGCGTCTCTCTTAGGGATAAGGTGAGAAGTTCGGTCATCCGGGAGGGACTTGGAGTTGAACCGCTCCTCCTTCGCGTCGAAAGGAGCCAGTTGAGGTGGTTCGGGCACCTAGTAAGGATGCCACCTGGCGCCTCCCTAGGGAGGTGTTCCAAGCACGTCCAGCTGGGAAGAGACCAAGGGGTAGACCGAGGACCAGGTGGAGGGATTATATCTCTTCGCTGGCCTGGGAGCGCCTTGGGATCCCCCAGTCAGAGCTGGTTGATGTCGCCAGGGAAAGGAAAGTTTGGGGCTCTCTGCTGGAACTGCTACCCCCGCGACCCGACCACGGATAAGCGGGAGAAGATGGATGGATGGAGACGGAAATTAGTCACCGTATGTCCATGCCCACACAGTCATGAGAATAGCTTTAATCGAACCAAATTACTGAAACACATGTGTGGGTGGACTGTTTATGTGTAAGCTGATTTAGTGCACTGTTGTTTCCACATTCGCAAAGTAGTTAATTGATGCAACAATTACCCAAAACACTTATTATGTTGGAAGGTACAATGTAAAAACTCAATACAGTTAGAGTTTCTTTGCAAACAGTAAGTCGCCCCATTGCACCCTTTAGTTAACGTCAACACAAATGATACAGTGTTTTTCTATAATTTGCCCCCCTAAAATGCAAACAAACTTAAAAACTACAGTGGATGGAGAATGGCACAATGTCTGAAATCTTAATACACGCACCACATGAGAGAGATAGGACATTAAATGGAAGTTCACAGTATATCTCAACAAAATAGCACAATGTTGTCTCCCTCCTATTAGAAGAACTGATTCAGAGATGGAAAAGGACAGAGCTAGCTGCAACTCAGAAATCATTCCTCCCAACCTATTTAATTACATTGTGCAGCCCGATGTGAAAAGGTGTCAGAAGAGCAGAGAAGCGAATCCTGTCCTAATGAATGGAAACAGATGGGTGAGACAGTGAGCAGGGCTACCGCCAATAAATTGTGTGGCATGGAAAGAAAGACGTTGCCAGGGAAATAAAAGACTTCCAGATGAGAATACTAGGACGAATGATTAAGGTTTTGAGGGAAAAGAAAGAATCCACCACGAAGCCACAGTTTCAAACTGACATACAATTTTCCACATCGTTTGAAAATGTGTTTCATTTTGTCAAAGGCAGATAAAGACTATCTATGATATGGAAAAGGATGTAAAATGTCTACATTCAATCCTGAATTGAGGGAAGGAGAAAGAGTCACTTTCCGCCCTGGAGTTAAACCATAATATGTGGGTGATGGTCGTGGGCGACAAACCGCAAGTAAACATAACCTTGTCTTTGTGAAACAATCATTTGTTTCTTATGCAAATCGACATGTTTCAAGACTGTCTTGATTCTCATCAATAATTATCAAGGTACAAATAAAAGGATGATCTTATTGTTCGGGGACAATAACACCTATTCACTTACAATCTTATCTTATCTATCTATCCTTTATGATAGTTATCCTTTCTTTGATGAATTAAAAGAGGAGATCTTGTTGAATAAGAATCCAATAATGCAATAAATGGTGAGTGAAAGTGAGAGAATGGGTGGGAAAATCTCCCCTGAGCACCGTGAATTAGCTTTAGCGTGAGTGCAGGGATTATGCTGCAGGCTGAAATGGAGTAGTTGTTTAGACAGGGATATAGCATTTAAGCAGAGGGATTTCTCTGCCAGACCTCTGTGTCTTACTTAGACACACAGTCATTCCCATTTTTGCATAAACACACGGCACACAGAGGAACAGTATGGCGTTAACACCAGAGACATCTTTTGGTACATGAATCAACATTATTTTCCCCTGTCACCTTTGTTTTTGTACGAGTTTCAAAAGTAGTTAAATACAATTATAATATGCAGAAATGTCATTCATATAAAAATAATGTTATCACAATGTTTTTTTGTGATTTTATTAGTAGATTAAATTGTGCCTATTCTTATATTTATTCTAGGAGTAACTCTATCGTGAAATTACAGTAAGATCTCACCTTCGGTCAATGTTCATTTTGTTTAGTCAAGTATTTATGCCTATTTTAATGATTGAAACCAATTTAAGAAACATATATTTTCAAGATCCAATAATGGGTCCCTTAAGGCTAACACTCTGAACAAGACATCTGAGGATCATTGAGAAAATATACCAAGTGCGAAGATGAGATAGCAGTTGTTTGCTATTCCTCAAACATGACACAATCCAATTTACTCTCACTGTGTATTGCACCATTAAACGTTTCCTTAACCAAGTTTTTAACAAGCTAATTAACTTACTCTCCGAGTCAGAGACTTGTCAAGGTTCAGGCTACATTTTAATTAACAGTCGAGACACATGCAGCTCCATCAGACACAGACAACTCATCAGTGTTTGTGTTATTTGATTGACTGAAGGAGGCACTGTCGTTAACTGTTTAACAGTCTCTATTTCACACAGCTGAAAATTAGAAAATGAGTGTTATTATTATGTCAATGTTTTGAGTTTCTTTGGTAGTTTGTGGACAGGATGCGGAAAAGTGTGTTTTGAGCAGTAGAGCTGGCCTATGTGTGTGTGTATGGGTGTGTGCATGAGCTTATCCATATTTGTGTGTACAAGATACTTCTCATAGGTATTAGAAGTGTTGGCTCAGCTGTAATAGGCTTTCTGTGAGGTGCCTTTCTCTGCATGTGCATCAGCAAAGTGGGGAGGAAAGGCTCAATAGATTGCTTTGTATGGCTAATTTGCTCAGCTCATTAAATATTGAGGTGAAGGCAGATTTGTGTGATTGCCAATATACTAGCTCCAGTGGTTGTTATGCCTCAGAGCCTGTCGAATAAAAGGGAATGCACTCACACGGAGGAAAAAGTAGTGACACTTGTGTCATGGCAGCAATTTGTGTGCTGGCAAATACAAATGCATGAATGAGCATAATACACTTGGAGCACTACTCCACAATTACGCGGAGATACAGATAGACACCCACAAATCTGCTTAACCATTTTAATATAAGTTTATTTGATAGATAATCACTTTAAAAACACACTTGAGAGACTATGTGATCATTTTAGCAAAAGTAGCTGTGTGGCTCCAGGGTGGGCAATGAGATATTTGTACGTCTGTTAATTGGTCCTCCGCCACTTTGATACAAACTGAAATTCTACAACAACTTACTGTACAAAAAGAAATATAATGACTTCCAAAGAAAGCAGTAGCACTTGAGGATGAAAAATACTCCAACCCAGTCTCACGGCATTTCGTGTTATAGTCACGAAATTAATTTAATCTATTGATTCGTGTTCACCAACACGATTTTCCCCTTTTTTTTCGTGTCACACAGAACGATTTTAAAAGCAATGTATTTCTATTGGTAGTATGTTTTTTCCTTCTAATTTGTTATTATTTGGTGCAGGCACGAAACATACTACCAATAGAAATACATTGCTTCTAAAATCGTTCTGTACTATACTGAATATAAAATACTGAAATCTGTATTTTTTGTAATCTTTTTTTTCTTCTAATTTTTTATTATTTACATTGCTTTTACAATCGTTCTGTGTGACACGAAAAAAAAAAAAGGGGAAATCGTGTTGGTGAACACGAATCAATAGACTAATTTCGTGACTATAACACGAAATGTCGTGAGGGTTGAATACTCAGTTGTTTTATTCTAAATGGATTGCTACTAAATCTTGTTTATTGTTTGTACATTACAGATTGTATATTTGTTGTTGTTATATGATGAATTCTTATGACTCTCCATGTGGTTCATGTGAGTTGCAAGCAGGAAACCTCTATTACTATTTGTGTATGGATACGTACTATATGTGGGTTTAAATGTTAGAATGCCATGACTTCCTTGGCTAAAGTGTTGTTGTGTTACAGTGACGTATGTATACAGAATTCAACTTACGCTCTCTGCATTCCTCTATGTCAATCCTAGAACACCGATTCCCCACCACACCTCCTCAAATGGCCACTTTACCTCGATGAATTGGGTTCAAGTGCAATCTTGGCTATTGTCAGATGTAGTTTAGTGGCTATTTCTTAATGGTGCACCCATTGCTCTCTGTCCTGTTTTCTATTCCAGTCGCTCCATTCCTTATTGGATAGCGCTATGTCCTCCTTCTGGGAAGAGAAATGTTTGTCCTCTGGTACTTCAGGGCAGCTACAAGGGTGTTAAGTGCTGTCAAAACAAGCTTGCTTGTAAGAAAGAAGTTAAAGTAAATCAAAGGTAAAGGTAGAGGTCCACAGTATGACATCCTAACAACTCTGATAGGCAGCAGCACTGATGGATCACTCTCAGCTCTTTCCTTTAAATCATACTGAAACATCTTGTTACCAAGGGACGACTAGTTTGACCCTCTTCACATGGTGTGAGCTGTTGCTGAACTGCATCCCAAAGCCACTAAAAAATGACCCAGTTTATCACCTAGTTTTACATATTTAATTTCATAAGATTGTTTCACACGGATTGCAAGATGATAGTGCTTGTTCACCACCTTAGCCATGCCTATAGCATTTACTTGTTGACAACAAGGACAAGCCCTGTTTCTTTCTGGTTGGTTTCTAGCTTTGCCTATTAAACATTGAATGAATACATGAAGCAAAGGTCACCATTTCTTTAGGAAGTGTCATTACAATAATTATTTCAAAATATACTACTTAACCTCACTAACAGTGAGCACCTTATTGACATACAGACATATATGGAGTCAATAGCATTCATAACCAAACATATTTGTAATGTTTAATTTGTCAATGCATGGCAACTCCAGGAAATTGCAAATGGTTGGTTTTGCACAATCTTTAATGCAGCTTTGTGCCTGGCAATTGGGCTGTAGAATTGATGACAATCCTCCCTGTCTTTGCAGCCACACCTGGCTCCTCTGACCGACTCTCTCCGCTGTAGGGATCTAATTTGTCTCTAGTTTCAGCTCTGGATAACGAGCGGCAAGCTGTCAACAGGCCCTGCTGGCAGTGACCGCTCTGCGTGACCCCTTGAGGTTGGCTGTGTGTCTCGCCTGCTCTTCTCACTGATTGACATCTACCGAGAGTAAGGAGCTGGGAGAGATGTTGTGAGAAAGTGAGAAAAAAGAGGGAGAGAGAAAATGTGAATGTGTTTGAGAGAGTGGAAGCAGTAAGAAAGACACAGTCACTAGCAAAGAAAGAGTGAGTGAAAAGCGCATCCCATTCAGATCTCAATGGCTGATCTGTGGATACTGACAGAAAGCAGTTACATGTGTAATATGCAATAAAAATGATGCTCCAGCTTACATGTAAGTTCTGACTATTGCTCAACATGCTTAGGTCTATGATTTATTTCTTATATATCTCACGCATGGTCCCTCTTAATATCCTTGCTGTCTTTGTTATTAACTGTCAAAAGTGATATCAGCTGATCTCATGTTCTAGTGAAAACTGTCGAATAACACACCTACAAATTGTAAGCCTTTCCTCTTGCGACTTTCATTCACACCTCTTTTTAAAAGATGTAAGTGTCTTTTTATTTTTCATATGAAAATTGTTATGAACATTTGGCAGCTTCTTTATTGAAAATACTCTTTTTTCAAATAGCTTCATTGTCATGTGACCCAGGACAATATAGGTCACCTTATATTTGATATTAACATGTTTATCCTGTTAAGCCCGATAGCCCCCGCCATGCTGTTGTTGTTGTTGTTGTTGTTGTTGTTGTTGTAAATGTCATTTTTGTTTTGATTGCTCTTACATGACTACGCACTGCAAAAAAAAAAATTGTTTTGTAATTATTTATTTTACTTGTTTGATATAAAATGTATCAATCAATCAATCGATCAATCAATGTGTCATACCCACTTAATGGTGGGGTAGGTAAGTTTGAGAAACCGGCTCGAGATACACTTTTTGTTATATTCCATGGAATGCTCTTAACATCCCGATAGCAATGAATATCTTAAGTGCTTTGACAAAAAATCCATAAAAAAATGTCATCTGTGGAAGCGGTAGTACTGTACAAAGCACGACCAATCATTTTAGCCGGCCCGGCTAAAGTAACTGGATGGCCTACCTGCCTGTCAGCCTTCCATCTGTGCACAAACTTATCTCGTGCCCTCATTGGTCATGTGCACGTTCGTGTGTGTTGGAGGAGGGGCTCTGTAAGGAAGTGGCAGATCTTTTTTCAAATGTTACCTTTAACGGTAAGAAACTCAGCTAACTAACGATACCATTTTTACCTAAACGAAATTAAAGTCTAACGCCAAGCCTATGAATCAGCACTAAGCAAAAGGGTGCTCACGCACTGCACATAACTCATGGTAGCAATATTTTATACTTTCTGCACAAACTAGATATCATATGAAAGCTGAGATTCCAGATTCCAATGGTATAAGTATCATCACTGTGAGACCAAAACTCATGGCAGCAAAAGCCAGGAAAGACTGTCACTACCCGATCTGCAGTGCGCATGTGCGAGATGGTCCGCCATATTGGACAACTCCGGACGGCAACCCAAGATGGACACTTGACACAGTGGCTTTTAGCAAAGCTCAAAAATAAAACGAGAGAGAGATGAGTTATTGTTATTACAACGTGACTTCAATATTATTTAACAACTCTTTTTATGGGGTTCTTTTATTTGGGGTTAAGTACATTGTCAGAATAAGTGAGAAATGAATTGAATTTATGTTAGACAGCTATCATACTGAATACATATTTACTGTGAATGTGTGCAAAAATGTATGGCATATAGCTGTCTAACAGAAGTTAAATCCATTTCTCACTTATTCTGACAATGTACTTAACCCCAAATAAAAGAACCCAATAAAAAGAGTTGTTAAATAATAGTGAAGTCACGTTGTAATAACAATAACTCATCTCTCTCGAGTTTTCCTTTTGAGCTTTGCCAAAAGCCACTGTGTCAATGTTGTCCTACTTGGATTGCCGTCCGGAGTTGTCCAATATGGCGGACCATCTCGCACATGCGCACTGCAGATCGGGCAGAGCTGCAGATCGGGCAGAGCTGCAGATCGGGTAGTGACAAAGACAACACACAACTTCACTTTAAGGGGCCAAAATGGCAAATACGTCTTACCTTGGCTGTTTTCTGATCAAAAGTTGTGTTCAAGGGCAGATCAACGCTGCTGAAGGTTAATCCAATGTCTCTGTGTCCCTTTGAAATTATTACTGATAATCCATCATAACATTTATGTAGTTTCTATAGAGTGTAACCCAAGCCCCAGGAAGTGCGCCGGACTCTGTGCCAAAAATGTGTTGTGTCCAAACAGCGGTACTACAACTTCCGTATCAGTCCGTGACGTCACTGGGCCCAGAAATACTTTTTCCCAGAGCCCGTATCTCTAAGGCTCTGCTTTTTCCTAGCGCCATATAGATAGAAGAGTTACGACAACGGAAGTCCAAAAACGGTTATCGTCACGTGGTTCATGTAGACGAGGATTGTTCCCCGAAAGTTCATGGCGGGCAATGTGAATGCATTGATAACAGGAGATAGAACTACGATTTTTGGTAATTATTAGTGAATAAAGGTTTTGATTTGCAATATTTATACAACAAATCGATATGTGTATGTATTTACATCAATATGTTTTTTAAAAAAAAATAGAATTTGCTAATATTAAGTGATAATATTAGGATTACTGTGAACAACTAGTTTACATGTTAGGCTAACAGTGCCTTGGTTAAAGAGCCTGTTGCTGTTTATTTATAGCTTTGAATTCTTTAAAACCAATATTATGTTCTTAAACTTGTATGGTAGTCAGGAGCATCACTTTCTAATGTTTATTGATATATTTAGAGGGAGGGGATCTAAAGTAATGCTTTAAAATTCAGATTAGATTAATTTCTACCATTTTCTTAAATTCATGTTAGTTTCAGTAATCCCATGGTAATTGAGGACACAAGTTATCTAAAATGACTAATGTCATCTTTATGGCTTTCAGAAAGGACAGGAGACCGACAGGTGACTATCAAAAGACTAGCAGCAGCATGATGATGATGATGTTAAATGTGTTGCTTTAGGAACATCCATTGCAAATACATGGAATTCAATAAACATTGAATAGCATATCATACAGTTTGTCTGTGCCTTTTCCTCCGTGTTGTCCTGGTTTGCTGTGCTGCCTCCTAGTCGCCACCATGGTTTGCTGTGCTGCCTGGGGATGCTTAAATCGCTCCGAGAAAGGAGTACGAATGTACGGCTTCCCCACTGACACAGAGCGGAGGAAAAAATGGCTGGCTCAAGTCAGCAGGAGCAATTTCACGACCAACAGCAAAAACATATGTGATGTAATTATATACAAACACTGCATTTGCACTTTTTCACAAAACGAAAACCACACCATTGGGAAAGCTTAAAGGGATAGTGGAAATCCGCGAATTTTGGGTTTAACTTATGTATTTTTATTAAAAATAAGCATAATAAACCATTTTTTTTTATTTCATGCGCCTACTTTCATTTTATTTTCAATTTTACTGCTCCCGACCACGCCCTCTCAATGAAACGAAATACTTCGGGAATCTTCGGGTGATGACGAAAACAAAGGAAGACGGGCACAAACATTGGACGAGGCACGAGTATTTTATTATGTTTTCTGGCTGATTTAATGCATCATTAGCCTGTACCATTGTGTACAACGCCATTTATTGCCTGTCGATTAGGTGACCGGAGGCCTCGTCATCCGATAATCCGGTACACAGTGTCGAATGTGTACACTACAGTCATCATATAGACATGATAGACTAACAGTACTGTGAGTACAGCCTACACTTGACAGGCAGCCTGGCTAGCCAAGGATTAGGACCATACTACGTCAAAAGACCGATTGGCTCTAGCTGTATATCATGCTAGTATACAATTCATTTAAATGTATTCATGTAATTAATGCCCATAAGGCTGTTACATATACAATAATAAATGTGACAAGATAATTTATGTGAACCTGACCCTGGTATGTTATGAAATGTACCCTACATGCAGTCATCCTCGGGCATAGCCATAGGCCTACAGTGCATGCATGCCAACTTTTGCAATATATAATATAGCGCCTAGCGTGAGCTATGCTTAGGGACCTACCAGTCAAGATTATTTGTGCGTAGGGGTGCATCATCTGGCGCCTGATCCTGGTCATCCTCGCCATTGCCCATGCCGTGAACTAACTCCATCACCTCGGGCTCGAACAAATAAGGACGTAATGGTCCATCGTCTGGCTCAATATTCTCACCATCGTCGCTTACTGAACCGGATTCAGATTCAGTTCCTAAAACTACATTTTCGCAGGAAAGCCGAGAGGATGTTTCTGACTCGCTATCATCACTGGATACCTCGTACAATCCTTCTTCTTTGTCTGGTATATTTGCCCTTCCACGTTCATTCTGCATAGACGCCGTGGTTTGTTATTGTTTCGTCTTCCTGAGTTTTCCTCACTTCCGGTTTGGCTGACTCGATCATTTCGTTTCTAAAAAAGTTCGGGGAAGCTGCAATAAAGTGCTTCTAACATGCGTAAGGCAATTATTATATTTTTTTAATCAGGTGTGATTGTGTTGGTACGTAATTATGCTTGTATATAAGTTAAAACGAAACTATTTGGGGTTCAATTTCCACTATCCCTTTAATGTTTTGTTTAATACAAAAAAACAGGGAAAGTCTTGAAAAACACAGAGTTGAGACTCAGGGTGCAGGGTCAATCAATCAATCAATCAATAAAAAAAATGTTAAGCGACCCAATAGAAGTTTATTGTAAAATGCGGCCATAACTGTGTCTAGGAAGGTCGTATCAACATACTCTTGTCTCTAGCGCCCCGCAGCCCGAGCTACGAGTGAAAGAACTAAACTTACATGAAACTTCCGTTGGGTTGCTTTAAAGTCAAGCTTCAGTTAAAGATTCACCCTGTAATAGATGTAATGTGATGGAGCATCACTAACCTGACCCAGATGGTTTGTTTCATCAAACTATCTAGGAAGCCATTTGGAAAGGACAGGCACTTTCAAAAGCACTTGGCAGGTGATTGGATTAATCTGTCTATCACCTTCTATCATGGGCCACTTCTGATTGATTAACAATGGCTGGTACATGTGGAGCACAGCACTTCTGATTGGTGTGGATGATTGACACACAAGAAGAAAAACAAAAAAATGTCAAAAAAAAAAAAATGTCAAAAGAAAAATGTAAACAAATGTTAAAAAAAATCGCAGGCTTTGCGATTTGATAATCGCATCATCTCGAATCGCGATTTCGATTTAAAATCGATTAATCGTTCAGCCCTAGCCCAAATGTTACATTTGTCCCAGTGGACTTCACAGTTTGTACAAAATATCAGTATGACAATACGACACCCTCTGTCCTTAGACCCTCACATCGTACAAGGAAAAACTTCCGAAGAAAACCCACAGTTTAAAGGGGAAAATGGGAGAAACCTCAGGGAGAGCAACAGAGGAGGGGTCCCTCTCCCAGGACGGACAGACGTGCAATAGATGCCGTGTGTAAATTGAAAAGATAATACATTTGCAACATAGGTAGTCCAAATGTTTGGAAATGCATGTGTGTATAATAGGAAGATGAATCCACGAGTATATCCATCCAGGACTTATGATCCAGGACCATAGCCACGACTCAAGATCCAGGGCTCACGATGCAGGACACAGGACCGCAGGATCATCCATGACTCCGGATCCCAGCGTATATAGACACCAAAAAGAAAGACATTTGGGGAAGCTGGGTTAATCGGAACATGACAGTACACAGACAGAGAAGGGGGTGAGGGTCTCAGTGCAGGTATTCAGGCTCCATTGAATCCCCCTCTGGTTCTTGTACTGAAAGAGGGAGTAACAGACAGGAGAAAGGGTTATACTTAAGCAATAGCTCACGACAGGCCGTGGTATATGCTCATTATATCACAGCTAAGGGGCGTGGTTAGGTTTGTGTGCCCTGATGAACCTGGGAGCTGTGTTGTCTGGAACCTTGTGTTCCTGGTAGGGTCTCCCATGGCAAATTGGTCTCAGGCAAGGGGCCAGACTAAGATTGGTTCAAAAGACCTCATGAAAGAAAAACCAAGAAGTGAGGATACCCAGCCCGGAGGAAGCCCGGGGTCCCTTGCTGGAGCCAGGCCCAGAAGGAGGACTCGTCGGCGAGCGTCTGGTGGCCGGGCTTGCCACGGAGCCCGGCCGGGCCCAGCCCGAAAAGGCAACGTGGGCAACACCTCCGCTTCTCCGTCCCGCGGGCCCACCACCTACGGGAAACAACGATGGGGTCGGGTGCGCTGCCAGAAGGGTGGCAGTGAAAGCGGAGGGTCTCGACGGACCAGACCCGGGCGACAGAAGCTGGCTTTGGGGACGTGGAACGTCACCTCTCTGGGGGGGAAGGAGCCGGAGCTTGTGCGGGAGGTGGAGCGTTACATTACATTACATTACATTGCATTTAGCTGACGCTTTTATCCAAAGCGACTTACAATAAGTACATTCGACCAGGAAGACACAACCTTGAAGAAAACAGAATCATATAAGAACATCAGGTTTCAAAGAGCCAATCGTTTCAAGTGCTACTCAACTGGCTTTAGATAAGCCAGTCCTTTATTAGTATATAAGTGCTCAGTTAGCAGTTCTTTGTTAGTCATTCTATCGCTCGAAGTGGAGTCGAAAGAGATGAGTTTTCAGTCTGCGCCGGAAGGTGTGTAAGCTTTCTGCGGTCCTGATTTCAATGGGGAGCTCATTCCACCATTTTGGAGCCAGGATAGCAAATCCACGTGTTTTTGCTGATGGGAACTTGGGTCCCCCTCGCAGCGAGGGTGCAGCGAGTCGTTTGGCTGATGCAGAGCGAAGTGCACGTGCTGGGGTGTACGGTGTAACCATGTCCTGGAAGTAGGAAGGGCCAGATCCATTCGCAGCATGGTACGCAAGTACCAGTGTCTTGAAGTGGATTCTAGCAGTTACCGGAAGCCAGTGAAGGGAGCGGAGGAGCGGCGTGGTGTGGGAGAATTTTGGAAGGTTGAAGACCAGGCGAGCCGCTGCATTCTGGATGAGCTGCAGAGGTCGGATGGCACATGCAGGTAGACCAGCCAGGAGGGAGTTGCAGTAGTCTAGGCGTGAGGTGACGAGAGCCTGGACCAGAACCTGCGTCGCTTTCTGGGTCAGCTGGGGACGTATCTTCCTGATGTTGTAGAGCGTGTATCTGCAGCAGCGGGTTGTAGCAGCGATGTTTGCAGTGAAGGACAGGTTGTTATCTAGGATCACACCCAGATTCCTTGCAGTCTGGGTCGGGGAAACAACAGAGGTGCCGATGTTGATAGTCAGGTCAAGAGAGGGACAATATTTTCCCGGAAGGAAAAGCACTTCAGTTTTGTCAAGGTTGAGCTTGAGATGATGAGCGGACATCCACTGAGAGATGTCAGCTAAACAAGCAGAGATGCGTGCGACGACCTGGGTCTCTGAGCGGGGAAAGGACAAAATTAGTTGGGTGTCGTCAGCGTAGCAGTGGTATGAAAAACCATGCGGGCTAATGACAGATCCGAGCGAGTTTGTGTACAGGGAGAAGAGGAGGGGACCAAGAACAGAGCCCTGAGGGACCCCTGTAGTTAATTGACAAGGGTCGGACTCGGACCCTCTCCAAGTTACCCTGTAGGTGCGGTCTTTGAGGTATGAGGTGAGGAGGGAAAGTGCAGAGCCTGAAACTCCAAGTTCTTGGAGAGTGCGAAGGAGGATCTGATGGTTCACCGTGTCGAATGCAGCAGACAGGTCCAACAGGATGAGGACAGAGGAGAGGGAGGCTGCTTTAGCAGTGTGCAGTTCCTCAGTGACAGCAAGGAGGGCAGTTTCTGTGGAGTGACCTGCCTTGAAACCAGACTGGTGCGGATCCAGAAGGTTGTTCTGATGGAGATAGCAGGAGAGTTGTTTAAAGACAGCGCGTTCAAGTGTTTTAGACAGGAACGGGAGGAGAGAGACAGGCCTGTAGTTTATAACATCAGACGGGTTGAGAGTGGGTTTCTTCAGGAGAGGGTTTATTCTTGCCTCCTTGAGACTGTTTGGAAAGTGACCAGAAGTTAGAGAAGTGTTGATGAAATGGGTGAGAAACGGTAGAATATCAGGAGCGATAGTCTGAAGGAGGTTTGAAGGGATAGGGTCCAGAGGACAGGTGGTAGGGCGGGCAGAGGTAACGAGGGTAAGAACCTCACATGGATAGAGAGGGGAAAAGGAGGTTAGTGTGCCGGTTGAAGGTGGCTCAGGTGATCCAGCGGTGAGTAGAGGTGAGTCAGAAAAAGAAGAGCGAATATCGTCAACCTTTTTTTCAAGGTGATTAACAAAGTCGCTTGACAGAAGGGAGGAGGGGGAAGGGGCCTTGGGAGGATCCAAGAGGGTGGAGAAGATGGAAAATAGTTTTTTAGGATTGGAATAAGAAGATTGGATCTTATCTTGAAAGAAAGTGCTTTTTGCCTGAGAGATCGAAGCAGAGAAAGAGGAGAGGAGAGCCTGATAGATTAGGAGGTCGTCACAGTGTTTGGATTTCCACCATTTCCGCTCAGCTGCCCTAAGGACGGTTCTATTAGCACGCAGTGCGTCATTTAGCCAGGGAGCAGGAAGGGACTGACGAGCCTGCCGAGATGTGAGAGGACAGAGAGAGTCCAGAGAGGAGGAGAGAGTAGAGAGGAGAGTTTCTGCAGCAGAGTTTGGAGGCAGGAGTTGGAACGAGTCAGAGGAAGGGAGGGCTGAGAGCACCGATGAGGCAAAGGTAGAGGGGGAGAGGGAACGGAGGTTACGGCGGACAAGTGCAGGATGCGAAGAGATTAGTTTGTTATGTTTTGAAAGGGGTAAAGAGAATGAAATGAAGAAGTGATCGGATGTGTGGAGCGGGTTTACAGAGAGGTTAGAAGTAGTGCAGTTCCTTGAGAATATGAGATCAAGGACATTGCCAGCTTTATGAGTTGGTGGGGAGGGAGACAGTGAGAAAGCAAAGGTGGATAACAGAGATGTTAGTTCATCTATCTTCCCCGTCTGGAGGTTGAAGTCTCCGAGAAGTACAGCGGGAGGGCCAGTTTCAGGGATGTGTGTGAGGAGATGATCTAACTCCTCCAAGAAGTCCCCCAAGGCGCCTGGTGGACGGTAGAGAACAACAATGGTTAGTTGTATAGGATGGGTCACTGTGACGGCATGGAATTCAAAGGTGGAAGGAGTGAAGTTAGGTAGCTTGAAGAGGGAAAAGCTCCATTTGGGAGGGAGCAGGAGACCAGTGCCCCCTCCTCTGCCAGTGGGTCTGGGTGTATGGGAGAAGGAATATGCTGTGGAGAGAGCTGCTGGGGTGGATGTGTTGGATGGAGTAATCCAGGTCTCAGTGAGAGCAAGGAAATCCAGAGACTGCAGGGAGGCGTAGCCAGAGATGAAGTCAGCCTTAGGAACAGCTGACTGGCAGTTCCACAGGCCGCCTGAAACTAGATGCTGGATCTCAGTGGAGCACATGGGATAGACGAGAGCGGGCCGGTTATAGCGATTAGGAGATACACGGGGCCAGTGATAATTGCGTTACCAGTTGGATCTGGTTGGGCTCACCTCTACGCACAGCGTCGGCTCTGGAACCTTACTTCTGGATAGGGGTTGGACTCTATTCTTCTCCGGAGTTGCTCAAGGTGTGAGGCGCCGGGCGGGTGTGGGGATACTCACAAGTCCCCGGTTAGGTGCTTCGTTGTTGGAGTTTACCCCAGTGGACGAGAGGGTCGCCTCCCTACGCCTGCGGGTTATGGGGGGGAAAACTCTTACTGTTGTGTGTGCTTATGCACCCAACAGCAGTTCAGAGTATACGGCCTTCTTGGAGACCCTAGAAAGAGTCCTGTATGGGGCTCCTGAAGGGGACTCTTTAATCTTGCTGGGAGACTTCAACGCACATGTGGGCAATGATGGAGACACTTGGAGGGGCGTGATTGGGAGGAACGGCCCCCCTGATCTGAACCGGAGTGGTGGTTTGTTACTGGACTTCTGTGCTAGTCATGGATTGGCCATAACAAACACCATGTTCGAACATAAGGATGCTCATAAGTGTACGTGGTACCAGAGCACCCTAGGCAGAAGGTCCATGATCGATTTCGTTATCGTATCATCGGACCTGAGGCCGTATGTTTTGGACACTCGGGTAAAGAGAGGGGCGGAGTTGTCAACTGATCACCATCTGGTGGTGAGTTGGGTCGAGTGGCGGGGGAAGCCTCTGGATAGACCTGGTAAGCCCAAACGTGTAGTTCGGGTGAACTGGGAACGTCTGGAGGAGGCCCAAGTTCAGGAGGCCTTCAACTCGCACCTCCGGCGTCCGACTGAAGAAGGAGGCCTTCAGGGATTTGTTATCCCGGGGGACTCCCGAGGCAGTTGCAAGGTACCGACAGGCCCGAAGGGCAGCAGCCTCATCCGTGGCCGAGGCAAAGCAGCGGGTGTGGGAGAAGTTCGGAGAAGACATGGAGAGGGACTTTCGGGCGGCACCAAAGTTGTTCTGGAAAACTGTCCGACACCTCAGGAGGGGGAAGCAGGTAACCATCCAAGCTGTGTACAGTAAGGATGGGACGTTGTTGACCTCAACTGATGGAGTGTTAGGGCGTTGGAAGGAACACTTTGAGGAACTCCTGAACCAGACAACTCTGCCCTCTATGTTAGAGGCAGAGCTGGAGTATGACGGGGGATCAATACCAATCTCCCGGGGGGAGGTCACTGAGGTCGTCAAACAACTCCACAGTGGCAAAGCCCCGGGGGTGGATGAGATCCGCCCAGAAATGCTGAAGGCTGGGTGTTGAGGGACTGTCATGGTTGACACGTCTCATCAACGTTGCGTGGAAGTCGGAAACAGTACCGAAGGAGTGGCAGACCGGGGTGGTGGTTCCCCTTTTTAAAAAGGGGGGTCAGAGGGTGTGTGCCAATTACAGAGGCATCACACTACTCAGCCTCCCCGGGAAAGTTTACTTCAAGGTACTCGAAAGGAGGGTCAGACCGATTGTCGAACCTCAGATTGAGGAGAAACAATGCGGATTCCGTCCTGGTCGTGGAACGACGGATCAGCTGTTTACTCTCGCAAGGATCCTGGAGGGGGCCTGGGAGTACGCTTATCCGGTCTACATGTGTTTTGTAGACTTGGAGAAGGCGTATGACCGAGTTCCCAGGGAGTTACTGTGGGAGGTGCTGCGGGAGTATGGGGAGAGGGGGTCTCTACTCAGGGCCATCCAATCTCTGTACTCCCAAAGCGAGAGCTGTGTCCGGGTCCTCGGCAGTAAGTCGGACCCATTTCCGGTGAGGGTTGGCCTCCGCCAGGGCTGCGCTTTGTCACCAATCCTGTTTGTAATATACATGGATCGGATTTCGAGGCGTAGTCGTGGGGGAGGGGGTCTGCAGTTCGGTGGACTAAGGATTGCACCACTGCTTTTTGCAGATGATGTGGTTCTAATGGCTTCATCGGTCTGCGACCTTCAGCACTCACTGGATCGGTTCGCAACCGAGTGTGAAGCGGCTGGGATGAGGATCAGCACCTCCAAATCTGAGGCCATGGTTCTCAGCAGGAAACCGATGGACTGTCCACTCCAAGTAGGGAATGAGTCGTTACCCCAAGTGAAGGAGTTCAAGTATCTCGGGGTCTTGTTCTCGAGTGAGGGAACAATGGAGCGTGAGATGGGCCGGAGAATCGGAGCAGCGGGAGCGGTACTGCAGTCGCTTTACCGCACCGTTGTGACGAAAAGGGAGCTGAGCCAGAAGGCAAAGCTCTCTGTCCACCGGGCCATATTCGTTCCTATCCTCACCTATGGTCATGAAGGATGGGTCATGACCGAAAGAACGAGATCGCGGATACAAGCGGCCGAGATGGGTTTTCTCCGCAGGGTGGCTGGTGTCTCCCTTAGGGATAAGGTGAGAAGTTCGGTCATCAGGGAGGGACTCGGAGTTGAGCCGCTCCTCCTTCGCGTCGAAAGGAGCCAGTTGAGGTGGTTTGGGCACCTAGTTAGGATGCCACCTGGGCGCCTCCCTAGGGAGGTGTTCCAGGCACGTCCAGCTGGGAAGAGACCAAGGGGTAGACCTAGGACCAGGTGGAGGGATTATATCTCTTCGCTGGCCTGGGAGCGCCTTGGGATCCCCCAGTCAGAGCTGGTTGATGTTGCCAGGGAAAAGAACGTTTGGGGCTCTCTGCTGGAACTGCTACCCCCACGACCCGACCACGGATAAGCGGGAGAAGATGGATGGATGGATGGAAAAAAGGCATTGTTTTTAAAGCAAGAAAAGACTAATAATGCTTTGGTTACTAAGTAAAATATGTCAAATTAAGCCAGTCACACAAAAGATGAGTGATTTACATAACCATACATTTTAAACAAAAGATTATAATCTGCAGTAAAGACACTGTCTTTAATGAATATTGCTTTATCTCCATATTCAATGCCATGGAGATGTGCCATTGAAGTGCCCTGCTACTGTTTGTTGTCAATATTATCTGATTCATATAGACGCTATCTCCAAAAAAAGACATACTTCTCGATGGCTCAAAGCTGCAGTGGCTGAATATACATCAATCATGTTGAATAGCTTCAACTATCAAGCTTCTCATCAGACTGAAGTTGTGTGGATCCTGATAAAGTCATTCTGCCCTTTTCACCAAAGCAAAGAAGATAGTGTCAACATCCCAAAGGTAGACTTGCTCCAGTAGTGAAGCCTGTCACTCAACACTGCAGCTATTCACAAGGGATTTAAAGGCAATACATTATCTCAGAGGTAGAAAAATAAGAAATACAACACAGAAATACTGCAGATGAATAAAATCATACTCATAAAGGTTAACATTAACATGTGTACATAGTGAGGATTTAATGCAGACAATAAGAGGGTTTCCGTTGCTAATATTAAAGGAATGAGTTGCCAATATGATGCATCACTAATGGTTACATAATATTAACCATTAGTGAAAATGCACTTAAAAGTGCATTTTCGTTATTTTCCTCAGGTTTTCTCTTTCAGCACAACACAATTTGTCCCCCTCTCTGTTTTTCAAGTGTGATGTCGCCTGATTTAATAGATGGCAACCTTCAGCATGTTTTGATAGGGACACTTTACACTGCGGTTGATGCTTTTTGCAGTATGTTGGGGCATAAAAAAAACTCATGCAGTGATTGGATCAAAAGCAGCTTTTATTAGGTCTATAAGACACACTGACACTATATAAACGGAGGTGCAGTAACATGCAGTAATCGATTAAATGACTATCGTGCTTCTGGCACTGGCTAAGTAATAGATTCAAATTACTTAATGTACTAATTTAATCATAACATTATATTGTATATCAATTTAAATGACTTTAAAGACTGTTTGCAGTCTTGATGTGCAGGTATGTTCATCTTAACAACTTCGCAGCATCCCTTCAAACAACACTTGCTGTAAATCTTTAATCAGAGCTAATGAATTCACATCAGGAATGACCAGCCTGATATCATCTAAATGCAGATTACATTCATTATTAGGCAACACACTTTCACTGAACTTTGTCATCTTTTTCTTTCTCTTATCATAATTTAAAATCTCTGTCCAGTCTTTCAATCTTTTATTTTTCCACCCTGACCCCTCTCTTGCTTCAGTCCCTGCTTAATAATCACTTCAACAATGACTGATTACAAGAGAACAAACATGAACTAAACCAGAGTGCATGAATAATTTCTAGATGCTTGATCGGCCTCCCAGACGTGTTATCAGTTTGTTGTGTGACAGTGCATCATGTTTGTGATTTTTGTTTACTGTCTGGCCCATGGGAGGGGACAGTCCTTTTTTTCACAGATCAGAGGGAGATGTATTCTCATAGCAGAACTGCTCCAGTTAGCAAATGCTTGTATGTGTTTCTATCAGTACATGTCTGTGTGTGCCTGAGTAACATATCATAGCTTTGGAGCACTATTGGTCAGCTTGAAAGGTGCCACTAAAAGTCATTTCTTATCAGTGTCAGGAACAGATCTATCACCTGCTGCTCTTCCACAATCACACACACTTTGAAAAACAAGCTTTGAAGATGTAAATTACTCCTCCTTCAAGATTCTGAATCAATCTCTTAGAAATCATAGCACTGCTATGTCTGCCTCTGAGATGGTTTCCCTGTAGTGCTGACATCCTGGGGACAACGGGTCTTTAATATTCTGTTCTTCCAGGTCGAATCAGAAATGAGCGGCCATGCCAAATTCCTTTGGCAGAAATGTAGCGGCAAGAGATGAGGGGGAAAACTGAGCGAGAGTGAAATTAGTAAATAAAATTCATGGAGGAAAAAGTAAGCATAACAATTGAAAAGAGTAGGATGGGTTACAGTAGATGGCGATCAGGGCATGGAGACAGATTTAGTATTCAGATCAGATAAGTATTGTTCGAAGAGTCAAGATAAGAAAGGAAAAAGTGAATGTAGTGTTTGATCCATAAAAGTGAATGTTAAGGTTGTTGTATAAATCCTCTTTGTACATTAAGCTGGGCAAATGAATTAGAACATGTTTTTTATAAATGAAACAATCCACTGGCAAAGCTCACTGATCAGCTTTGTGGTTGCAAATTAGTGAATGATTGTGTATGTGACCAACATTACACTTGTAAGTACTTCAACACATGTTTGGTAAAATGTGTTTTCAAAGGCTTAAATAATGGCAATTTAATCAGGACAGTATGGGCTATTTGTGTGAGTGCTCAGCTGTTCGCCTGGCATTCCTTGTGTGTTTTGTTGTCACATCATTGCCTTGGTAAGCATGTGTAAATCTAGTATAATGTGACTGCATGGTTTGTGTATTATATTATCCAGCATGAATTATGAGCCAACAGCATACTTAGTCAGCCCACAGCAAGAGACAGATGGATGGGTCAGACCACAGATTTAAATGTTGCTCCTGAAGGGACTGGAGCATTGCTCAGCATGATTGTAAAGACAAGCATGCACAGGCACACATAGAAAAGGATCAACCTATCTCTCTCACACACTTCAAGACCCTGCGCATTCACACACAAGAATGCTGAAATTGGTTATGATTGGCTTTGCCCCTTGTAAATCCAAGTGGCGCTGGCCTGCCGCCATTTTTGAGCTTTTCTAATAATGTTGGTCTTACCTGTACCTTATTGAGAGCACTAGGGTCTTTGCAGCAAATAAAAGACAACCTCCACCTCATCCATGTCGTTGTTTTCATTCCCCTCTGCTATAGCCCAGGATTATTATTGCTCGGTACTGTACACTGTCAGTGGAAGGTCACCTCAAATTGAGTCTCACAAAGGATTAACTGGCACTTCAACTTCTAACTGGCACGACATGCCAGTTAGAAGTTGAAGTTAAGCTGCTGTTATGGCCATTTCTGAAGCACATGATCTTTGTTATAGTTGGTCCAACGCTTTAGAAATGACTAGTTTGGTGTGGGTTTCTGGTCATACGAGCGTGAGTCCAGAAAACTGTAATGTGGGCCTGGTGATCAATTAGTCCACTTTAGATGCATGGTCCCCATTGGGTCTTCCTGAGATGTTGATCCTATGAATCTTACTTTAGCACAATCAAGATGTGTATATGGTTTTTAATCAAATATCTCAACAACCATTATATGGATGATTATATTGTTGCTTCAGACTTTTATGCTCCCATCAGAAATATGTGGAACTACTTTAGTGGTATGCAGACTTTAAATTCACAGCCATTATACGTTGAAAATGTAAGTTTTTCCAGTGTTGGTTTATGACCATTAAGTCTAATCTCTACTCTGCATTGTTAATCAAATATAGAACGATAACACAACACATTGAGAGCATTCTACTGTAGCATGCACTTGCTAAATAATATGTTGTTGGATATCAAGTCTTCACTGGCAGTCATGTACCTCATCATATAGTCGAAAATGCTTACCATTTAAATATATCTTGCACAAGTTAACATTCTTACCTGATTTTCTGCAGTTTCTCAAGGGTTATAACATTTAGTTTGGTCTAATCTGTTGTCTTTTGTGTTCCTGGAAGAGTTCTAATGAAAGGAAATGGTAGATGTGATAAACAAGCTTGAGATTATCTGGAGGAGGAAATATGAAAAGTTCAGCAGAGCTATGTGAATAAAAGTACCCTAAGCAAACCTAATTTTATCCCAGGGACTTGACATTTACAAGACAACCTTTATGGATATGTCATTTATTTCTCATGTTTTCTGTGCTAAAATCCCTCAATAATCTCCGTCAAAATAACTCAGTATATTTATTTATAGTTGATTGGAAATCTCAAGTTAAAACTACACATACAGTGTAGACAGTATAAGAACTGTGTGTTGCATTAGTAGCAAAAGCCACTGTACTGTATGCTAACTTCCAAATATAAACGACATAAAACAATGATGGTGACAGGTGTTGAGATTGTTGATGTGTGTATAAATCAGCATAATATATGCATTACCTCACATATTTTGTGAGGGAAAATGGATTAGAAAATGACATTTTATGTTCATGTTTCATTGAACTTATATTCATACAGAACTGAGATAAACATGTATTTTACAATGTGATCTAGCACAAAAATAAAAAATAAGTCATATGTCATACGATGTGATTATTGAGGGATTTTAGCCCAGAAAACTTGGGAATTAAATTACATATCCATAAAGGTTGTCTTGTAAATGTCAAGGCCCTGGGATAAAATTGGGTTTGCTTAGATATTACTTGTATTCATATAGCTCTGCTGAACTTTTCATATTTCCTCCTCCAGATAATCTCAAGCTTGCACTGTAAAATATTACCATGATTTCACAATATGTAGCTGTAATATTTTACAATAAATTACTGTTTTACCACTTTACAGTCTTTACCTGTGATGTTCACAATATAATACTGTAATTTTGAATTTCACAGTGAAATCAATACATTCACAATTAATTACTGTGAATGTACAGGATCAATGATTACCAGGATTTCACAACATGTTAATATAATACTGTATTCAGACCATCCTCTGTGATAACACAACAAATTAAGTGATTTTCTTGCTTTTATCGTTCTTGCTTGGCTTTAAAAATACTAATTTATTTCTTTGGTGCAGGTTTTACTTAAATTGAAAGGGGCACCGCTGCATGTGCCTTAAAATAAACGATGCACCATATAAATCTATGTGAAATTGTTGTCTTGGCTTATTGTTTTCAGGTGCTTCCTGGGCATTAATCCTGAGACGGGCTCGAAAGCCAAAAAGAGGCATGGCAATTTAAACCCCCATGTCAGCACATTCTTCAGAAAAATGATTGACTTCGAGTGGATGTCTGTGTAGACATGTCTTAAGTGCTCCCCTCCTTGTTTTCTTTTCTGTCTCCCTGCTGCGCAGGTGCACCTGGGCCCTTTCTCATTTAATCAAATCCCCCTCCTCGACTCCTCGGTCCTCCGGTAGTGACCCGGAAATGAATTTCAGCGCGCCATGTTGAAGGACATCTAATTTCTCTAAATGCACTTCGAGGACCGAGCATCGAGCGTCGAGGAGGCTCTCTGGAGGAGCTATAACCGAGGATACACTGATGGGTCCTCCACGGCTCCTTCGTGGATGCATTTCCGGCAACAGAGATGTTTCAAAGAGTCGTGACGCACGGCCGGACTTAACTCAGCCAATGACAGCTCTGCATGCATCCCCTGGATATTATTTTATTAACTGCTTTCATCGCGACGCGATGTTTCCAGAGAGAACAGCTGTGAGGTCCGTGCAGAAAGCAGAGCAGTGTGTATAATATATATCACTCAGTATAACAGGCCTACTCTCTTTATTTGCTGTAGTTTAGTAGATATCTACAAAAAGAGTCCATATTTTTCTAAAACCATTTAATGCTTCACATAATAAAATACACAACGGCTGTTAGGCTGTTAGCTGTAGGTGCGTGTGTTAGGGCTGTGCAATTAACCGTATTTTAATCGCGATTACGATTATGGCTTGCGACGATTATGAAAACAGCATAATTGACAAAATACGATTATTGTGCTGGTTGCGCTTCGCCCCTCCCTAAAAGCCCACTCGGCCACCTGCTGGGAGTGACATGTGTTGTGAGTGTTCAGCTATGAGGGGCTGTACAGGCCGTAATTCATACTGGTCCTCTCACGCACATACATTCTCCTTTTACATACATATATTTTCACTCTTACATACATTCTCCTTTTACATACATATATTTTCACTCTTACATACATACATTCTCCTTTTACATACATATATTTTCACTCTTACATACATACATTCTCCTTTTACATACATATATTTTCACTCTTACATACATACATACATTCTCCTTTTACATACATATATTTTATAATATATGCATGTCTGAAGAGAATATATGTATGCAAGAGAAGAATGTATGTAGGCCTATGTATGAAGACAATATATGTATGCAAGAGAAGAATGTATATGTATGCAAGAGAAGAATGTATGTATGTAAGAGTGAAAATATATGTTTGTAAAAGGAGAATGTATGTGCGTGAGAGGACCAGTATGAATTACGGCCTGTACGGCCCCTCATATTCAGCGCAAGCGAAGATATCAGAACAAGAGCAGCAACTCGTTAAAAAGAAGGGTACAACTATTTGGAAGTACTTTGGCTTTCAGGAGTCTGACGTGGAGCAAAAGAAAGTACAGTGCAGGATTTGTTACCAGGTTGTGTTGGCACCACACGCCAACACAACCAATCTCTTTAATCATCTGAAAAACAAACACAAAGTGCAATACGACTGGGCAATAATACAACAAAAAGCAGACCAAAAAGCAGATGCCGCTCGACTTCATCCACAACATCATCACAGTCATCGATCGACAGAGCAACGGCCTACGCGACGAGCTCGCAGAGACACAGAGATATTACAGGTGCCATTACATTTCACATCGCTAAAGATATGTGCCCAGATAGCACTGTTAGCAACCAGGGCTTTAAGCAACTTTTCAACACGTTGGACAAGCGTTACGTGATGCCGTCTCTCTATTATTTCAGCAGGTCTGCGCTGCCTGCGCTATGTGACAAATGCGTGGGGAAGTTGAGAGAGATGTGGCTTCAGCTGACTACTTTGCCACCACAACGGACCTATGGTGTCACACTCCCAGGTTTATGTCAAGGTTTTAGTGTTGTCCGTCTGGTTATGGGTTTTGTAAGTCTGTTCATTCAGTGTTTTGTCTTCCTCCTTGGCCCTTTCTCATTTCTCGAACTCCCCTCCTCGACTCCCCTCCTCGACTCTTATCCTCGACTCTTATCCTCGAGACTTAGTCCCGCCCACAGGAGATGCGAGCGGAGGAGCCGAGGAGCCGAGGAGCCGAGGAGGGGAACCGAGGAGAGAGGAGGGGAAGCAGCAGGCAGTTAGAGAAATGAGAACTCCTCTCCTCTGAGCTGTCATTTTAAAGAGACGTCCATTAATGATGACAGGAGGCACAGCAGCCCTCTGTCTGATGGACAGATGTGTTCATGATGACTTATATATTTACTTTGATTCATTCACAGTGCGGTATAATGAAATAACAGGCTACAGGTGCGGACACATACACACACACATATATATATATGTATATATACAATTTCAGAATCAAACAGAGCACTCTCATAATAACGTAACACTATCAGAGACTGGATATATCCCCCCCCCCTCTCTGGTCGCTACAATGAGGAAAATAAATTACGGGCCAAAAGTTTTATTTACAAGTATTAAAAGTAAGCAGAGGACACCAAACCAACTGGGACCTGTCTAGTCCACTGCATCTACGCACTGTACAACACACACACCTACACACTGTACCACACACACGCACCTACAGCCTAACAGCCGTTGTGTATTTTATTATGTGAAGCACTAAATGGTTTTAGAAAAATATGGACTCTTTGTTTGTAGATATCTACAGTCGTGGAGGACCGTGGAGGACCCATCAGTGTATCCTCGGTTAGAGCTCCTCCAGAGAGCCTCCTCGACGCTCGGTCCTCGAAGTGCATTTAGAGAAATGAGATGTCCTTCAACATGGCGCACTAAGGCGCCCCGAGGAGTCGAGGAGGGGGATTTGATGAAATGAGAAAAGGCCCTTGTGTTTTGTCTGGTCCTCCTCCCTGTCGTTAGTTTCCCTGGTGTGTCTGATTGTCTCATTGTGTTCACCTGTTGCCCTTGTGTTTCTCCCTCCCCTGCCCATCTGTGTCTTGTCCTGTGATTACCCTTCTGTGTATTTAGTCTAGTCTTCCCCTGTGTTCCATGTCGGTTCATTGTTTGTCTCTCCTGTCTCCCTCCATGTTGGTCACTGTCAGTTTTGTGTATTCTTGCTACCTTGTACTATCAATGTTTTTGATTCATGCCATGTTTTTTGTTTTTCAGCTTTTAAATAAAGCTCGCTTTTGTTTATAACCTTTACCTTTTTGTAGTCTGCATTTGGGTCCTACCTTTTCCCATGAATCCTTGACAGTAATTCTAACATATGGTCTAGCCCAGGGGTGCCCAACCAGTCGATCGTGATATGTTTCTAAAAATAGAACAACAATATTCTGTTTTATCGTTAATGTCCTGTAACATAATCTTCCTGTGCCTGAATAATGCACTTTAACACATGAAAGCTTTGTGATTGGCCGGCGTCACCCCTGTGTAGGGGCGTGGCTGAGGGTCTTCAGTACAGGTGGCAATACTAGGCTTGTTTGAGACAAGCGAGACCTGCGCAGACCTGCGCAATTTTGATCAACGTCTTGCTAGTGCGTTGCATGATGGTTAGTCATTTTGTCCGACTTGCTCTGGAGGCTCGCCTATACATGAGACGTTGAAATCTCGCGGGAAAAAGACGCCTGCAGCCTTGAGGGCGAGGCGGCGCAGTTCCTCTCCACGGGCTGCGGAAGCTAAATGCTTGATGGGAAACGACTCGCTGGTATCTCGAGCTGAGCGCTCATTGGTGGTTTTTACCACGTGCTGGTGATGAAACTCTCCAATTGGCTCGGCAAAAGTTTGTTGTTGTTTTGTGTCAGTTTTACGTCGCCCCCTCCATTAACATTGTTCATAATTGTTCCACAATGTTTATCATCATGAAATTCATATCTATATATGTTATACTATACTTGCACTGCTTACCGTTTTCATACTTTATATATCTTAGCATATTCATACACACTGCTCACAGGCTGATATCTAGTGTATTCATACCCCTCACTGTTTATTCATCATTCAATTCATTCTATATTTTATTCTGTAGATTGTGTACATTACTTTTCACTCTACTGCTTTTTGCACTCCTGGTTAGAAGCTAAACTGCATTTCGTTGTCTCAGTACCTGTAATATGTGCAATAACAATAAAGTTGAATCTAATCTTGAGCAGGAACACATGTATTTACTTAGTACATATCTGACATTAACAATTAAACACATGTGTGCATTCTTTATAAATGCAAAAAGAGTCAAGCCGACTCCGGAGGTCGCGGTATACACCTTAAAGTTGTTTGCAATCCGCCAAAAAACCGAGAGAAGAAGAAGACGAAGCCGACTCCGAGCTGTCCGACTTCAGACGAGCTTTTTGAGACCTCCCCCGGCTGCGATCGGCTATTCTCGTCTACTTTCGAGGCGAGCCGCAACGCAGTGTGCATGAAGATGCAGCAGACAGACAGGTCTCAGTTGGTTTGGTGTCCTCTGCTTACTTTTTATACTTGTAAATAAAACTTTTGGCCTGTAATTTATTTTCCTCATTGTAGCGACCAGAGAGGGGGGGGGGGGATATATCCAGTCTTTGATAGTGTTACGTTATTATGAGAGTGCTGTTTGATTCTGAAATTGTATATATATGTATATAAATATATACGTGTGTGTGTGCGTGTGTGTGTGTGTAGCCTGTTATTGTCTCATTATACCGCACTGTGAATGAAGACCCGCTTGCCAAATATGTACACTGTGCTGCACACAATTTAAATCTGACACTGAATGACTCCGTAAAGAATATAGCGGAGCTGCGCAATTTTTATGATATTGTTGAGACTCTGTATACTTTTTTCAGCCAAAGTATTAAAAGATGGTCACTCCTTTCTGGTATCATGTCATCAGAACTCTCAGAGCATGGTAAAGTTACCATGAAGCGCCTCTGCCCAACCAGTTGGTGCTCAAGACATGATGCAATTGCTGCTCTTAGATACCGGTATGTAGATATCATGAAAGCTCTAACTAAAATCGTACTGGTCAGCGAAAAGAGGGAGGAACGGGACAAGGCTACAGCCCTAAAAAACCATATGGCAAAATTCAGCTTTATTTTTCTTGTCGTACAACAGACAAAAATACTGGAAAACATGAATGCAGTGTCAAAGATGTTGCAGGCAAAGGATGTAGACATCCACAAAGCTGTTGGTGTCCTCCAAAACACAATACAGGCCATATCTGCATACCGAGATGACTTTGACCAGGTCAAACGCACTGCTCAAAATCTTGCTGAGAGATGGGGAGCGCAGAGCGAGTACACAGAAATTCGCAAAAGAAGGATGAAACGCCACTTCGATGAACTCAGTCAAGACGAGAGACTTAGTGATGGCGAGAGCTGTTTCAGAATTAATGTTTTCAATGCCAGCCTGGACATCATTAACAGCCAGCTGTCACAGAGGTTCACTTCTATGTGTGAAACGAACGAACTGTTCCAGGCTATCCACCCCGGGACATTGAACCGTGCGCAGGATAATGCCCTTCACCAGCACACGCAGCGCCTCGCGGACCACTACAGCAGGGATTTATCCCCGAATTTCTCCGTCCAACTCCTTGCATTCAGAGTCTGCTTTAAGACTGAAATAGCTAAAGAACCATCTGTGAAGGATATGGCCAAGATGCTTATTGTGGACCACAGCTCAATGGCAGCCACATTTAGCGAAGTGTGCACAGCATTGCTGTTATATCTCACCATCCTGTCACTGTTGCGACAGCAGAACGCTCATTCTCAAACCTCAAATTGATTAAGACGTATTTAAGAAGCAACATGGGACAAGAACGACTCATTGGATTGGCAACACTCTCAATAGAGAACAGCAGAGCCCGGAAGTTAGATCTGAGCAGCGTTGTTGACGACTTTGCTGAGCGCAAGGCCCGCAAGATGAACTTCTAATGGTGATGAGTAGCTTTTCTCTTGTTATGGAGAGGGATCGGAGATTTAAATATGTAGCAATGTAATTGTGACCTCTCTTATGTTGGAAAATGCGCATGGTGCGCACCTAACCTGTGTCTGTGATAACGTGTGGGCACTGTGCCATGATGAAGAATGATTCATTCTGTGATTGTGTGATTAGTTCGCTGTGCCGTTGTTTTTTGAAGCATGATTTCTTTGAATAGTCTAATAAATATAAAATAATTGCCAGTGTTATCAGTTGCAAGTGTGTATTTGTTGTAATAATGACGACTTGATTTGAAGCCTGTGAGAGTGAGAGAGTGAGAGAAAGAGAGATAGAGCGCGTGCACCATGAATAATGCCGAATAGGCCTAATCAGAATCATTTCAAGTCCAGATTCAATGTTGTTTGCATAAGTAGGCTATATTTTTCGTTTCTTTTATTTATCAAGTTAATTTCAAGACAACTTTGGGAATTTTGTTTGTTTGTTATGAGTTTTAAATAGATTTTGAAAGTGGAGAGAGAGAGAGAGAAAAAAAGAAGAAGCAAGCAGCGCTGAGTTGGGGGGGGGGGGCCCAAAAAAAATATTTGCACCGGGGCCAATCATAACCTTGTTACGCCACTGATCATGGGCTTCATTTGAACACAAACCCCCTGTTGGTCAAAGTGTGTAAAACAGGCAGATTGGAAATTTCAACAGTGTGCTCTATCTCATCCCGAGTTCCCAATGAGTAAAGCCTTAGAACAACTCTTAACAATGAACATTACATCATATTTTCATGTCAACAATAATGTTTTTATTCCAGTTGAATGATTGTGATTGAAAAGCCTAAGGAGGCTGGTAAACATTGCAAGGAGGGATTTGTATTCCTTCATAAACTTAACCATGTTGTAGCCTGAGAAAGGCTAAACCATATCAAAGAATACATTTATTAACTACATTATCTCATTTCGCTGTAGCTTTTATAAACAACAAAAAATACGTATTGACCAGTTGTTGAACCAGGGACCCTGCGGTCGTGAATCAACTGCTTTCCAGCTGAGCCGCAGCACACACACTGAATCTCACTGAAAACACTGGACCATATTTATTCCTGTATTTATTCATGTTTTTATTCCTACATTTATTTATGCTTGTATCTATTTATACTTATGACGTGTTCCGACCTCTATATAAGTGAGGGTCTGAGCTCTCTTATTTCCATCGTGTCACCGGGCCCGGGTACAGGAGGGGTAATATGGTTCTTATTATACATCCATGGGTATGAACGTTGTGGTTCAACCGATCTGAATCGCTTCCTGAAGCAGTCACGTGGTATCGACAGGCAGCGAGGCTTCGTTTGTCATCGATGACGTCACTGGCCCAAAACGATACAAGCATCGATACATGCTTCACAAATGCTTCGGGGATTACTCGACACACGCTCCGAAGCCTCGGCGCAATACGTAACATCACTAGTGTTTATGTTTAGCCTGGAGGACCTGGTAGTCCAGTTTTCGCGGCTTTATTTTGTTTCCCATAGGGTTATATTTGATTTCTGGTTGGGGGGTGGGAGCTCTGGGTCCTACGGTCCGTGGTGTGGCTGCCTCGGGTTCCCTCCTTCTGTTTGTTCCTTTTGGCCAGTCCTCCAGACCTCTTTTTGTTTTCCGTTTCGCTTGTGTGAGCAAACAATTATCAATAAATGCTCATTACCAAGTACCGGTTATTGCGTGTATTCTTTCATGTTGCCACTACCGCGGAATAGAGGTTGGGGCCGTAACAACATGTCCAAGACACTGTGAAATGTACTTTGCACTTCAATGGAGTAATACAAAGTTAAAATGGGCATTTTCTTTGTTTTTCTTTGTTGATTGAGCTGATTGAATTGTGTAGATCTAGTTATGGTAAAATCCCAGTTAACTAGTCAAATTTACAATATATTTTCGTATTATTTACATTTTTATATTTACAGTAAATTACTGGCTACTGTGTTGCATTACTTTTACAGTAATAGCGTGAAAATACATTTAATTACTGTAATTTATGTAGAGCAAGGTACCATAATACCACAGCTCTGCAGTGGCGTTTTCTCCTGGAGGCCAAGGGAAGCCAGGCTTCCCCTGTTTTTTCGGATTGTAGTTATAATTTTAATAAATAAATAAAAACACTTAGTTTAGTTTCAGAAATTCTTTGTTGTGTGTTGCTGCCGGCCCGTCTCTCCCCATTCTCATTGAGTATTTTACAAAGAGTGAAACAGCGCCCCTTTAGGTGTTATGTTAAAACAGTAGATTGCACTCACTGTTGCGAGAGGAGGCCAGCCGAATCTGGCTTCCCTTGGTGAAAAAAAATGGAGGGATTGACCAATCAGACAAGGCTCACGTCATGCCTCTGCCAACCTGTGATTGGTCAGGGCCATGCCAAGGGAAGCCAGAGGCGGCTGGCTTCCCTTGCCTCACAATCCAATCAAATCGCATCAACTTAGTGTTGCAGTGACGCGTCCTAAAACCCGGAAGTAAGCTGCGCTCGGTTTCCCTCGACAGAAAGCAATGGGATTTCTCCATAGGATTTTGGAAAATAGCTCGAAATAGATAAATGCACGTTTTGTTCAGCCGGATAATATCCACATGTCTACCCTACTTTTATAATTTTCGAATCATAACTCTAATCGATAGAAGATAGATAGCGTCACTGCACCACTCTCACCGCCGTTAGAAAGTAGCAAGCAACTGAAGCAAGTGCAATTATGGAGGGTGGAGATTTGGAGTATTTAATCAAAAATAATTGTACTAAACTTCTGTTACAGCAGCAACAACAAATACAATCTGATGACAGACTAATGCCCAAACTGGAGCTGTGTACAGCGAGAAGAAAAGGAGCGAATCGGACATAAGACGTTAAAGGTCTCCTGTTTTAGTTTGTGAATGAATGCTTATTAGAGTTTCGGCTGGAGAGTGCGTGCGGACCTGTCGGTTAGATAACAGGCATGTGTAAGTCCTGCATCTGTATGATACAAATGTGTGTAAAATGATACCGGGTGTTGTAATCACTCATCTGGTTACGTTATTACATTGACCACCATACCCCCGACCCAAAAGAAAGGATGTATTATTGGCTTCCCCTATTTTTTTTCCCACGCCACGCTACTGCAGCTCTGTACTGCTATATCACAGTAATTACATGGGCATGGCAACTGTAAAGTCACAGTATTTAGTTGTACTTTTATTCAAATTTACTGTAAAATATAGGTAAATTACTGTGAAATAGTTACAGTCAATTACTGCGAAATATTTACAGTAAATTACTGTGAAATCCATGCAACTAGTAGCCAGTAATTTACTGTAATTTTACAGCCAAACATTTTACAGTGTGTTCATCACATCTACCATTTCCTTTCATTAGAACTCTTCCAGGAACTCAAAAGACAACAGATTAGACCAAACTAAATGTTATAAGTTAACCCTTGAGAAACTGCAGAAAATCAGGTAAGAATGTTAACTTGTGCATGTGAAACTGGTTTCTCTAAGCAAGATATATTTAAATGGTAACCATTTTCTACAATAGGATGAGGTACATGACTGCCAGTGAAGACTTGATATCCAACAACATATTCTTTAGCAAGTGCAATATGCTACAGTAGAATGCTCTCAATGTGTTGTGTTATCGTTCTATATGTGATTAACAATGCAGAATAGAGATTAGACTTAATGGTCATAAACCAACACTGGAAAAACTTACATAGAAAATGTGATCAACACGCAAAACACAAGTCAGACAAAAGTCACAAGAAATGTGCAGTAAAGGTACCATCATAAAGGAGTGTATGAAACAGAGTTTTTTTTGCATAGGTTAGGGCCAGGTGAATTTCACTCTTTCATTGTCACACATCGGAAAAAAGGCCAGCAAGACAAAACATGTTGATTGGCAGAATGTAATTGCAGCAATAAAAGCTTCTAGTCCATGAGAGCTGAACCTTGAGAAGAAACGGTGCACTCAAGTTGAGAATAATATATTAACAGACTAAACGAACACAAAAAATGATCACTTCAACATTACAAAATAAGGTCTTCTATGTACATGCACACACACACACACACACACACACACACACACACACACACACACACACACACACACACACACACACACACACACACACGCAAACACACAGACGCACACACACACACAAACACAAACACACACACACACACACACACACACACACACACACACACACACACACACACACACACACACACACACACACACACACACACACACACACACACACACACACACACACAGCCAGGGTCAAACTGAGAGAAGCAGGCAGGCTTCCAAGCTAATTAATTTGACACAACAAAAAATCTGTATCTCAATGTCACAGCACACACAACGTGCACAGAAATACCGTTTTTTTTAAAGGTTGGAATAATCTTGAATGGAAACAGTATGTGTGTCTGTGTGTGTTTCATGTGAAAAGCTCATACAATGCAATTGCAGCCTGCAGACCGCGTGCACAAGTTTCTACCCAGTTCATATATAAACGTTCTGTGATGGCCCTGACCAGGGGCGGATCTAGAAAAATATTCATGGGGTGGCAAGAGGGTGGCAGGAGAATTTGAGGGGTGGCATCCCCTGGCAGAAGTATATGCTGATTTAATCGCAGTCATATCAATCAAATTACAGTTTTTCTCGATTGCTAACAAACATTTTTTTTGTATTGCTTTTATTCCTGCAGCAGAAACTTTAAGGAAGAGATTCCACCAATACTTAACTTGATAGCATGTCTGCATGTAAGGGAGGAAACTTATACAAAATGTACACCACCCCAAATTGATCATGTTGTTGATAGTGCTACAGATGCGATTAAAATTAGACTCTGTTGCTCTTTTGAAAAAGAAGAAAATAAAACAACATAGATTAGCTCCATGGCATAATGCCGAAACCCGCAAAATAAAGCAAAAGTTGAGAGAACTTGAAAGGATATGGCGTTCCACTAAACTTGAAGAATCTCGTTTAATTTGGCATATTACTCTCAATGAATATAAAGCGAGAGCAGCCTACTACTCTTCATTAATAGATGAGAATAAGAATAATGCAAGATTTCTTTTCAGCACTGTATTTTTGAGCCTTCTATTCCCATAGCACTCAGTAGTAATGATTTTATGTGCTTTTTTAACGATAAAATTGTTACTCTTAGAAACAAAATTAATGACCTCTTGCCTTTGACCAGTATAGTGTTATCAACAGCTCCCGGAAATCTAAGTTCTAATATTACACTAGATAGTAAACTAGAATGCTTTTCAGCCATAAACCTTGAACAATTAAATGCAATGATTCTTTCTTCTAAACCATCAACGTGTATCTTAGACCCAATTCCAACTAAGCTGTTGAAGGAAGTTTTTCCATTAATTAGCACTTCTTTATTAAATATTATGAATATGTCTTTGTTATCAGGCTATGTTCCAGAATCATTCAAAGTAGCAGTGATAAAACCGCTTCTTAAAAAGCACAACCTCGATCCAGAGGTTTTAGCCAACTATAGACCTATTTCTAATTTTTCGTTCCTCTCAAAAATTCTTGAGAAAGCGGTCGCAAAACAGCTGTGTGATTACTTAAAAAACAATGATTTATTTGAAGATTTTCAGTCTGGCTTTAGAACACATCATAGCACAGAGACAGCTCTGGTTAAAGTCACAAATGACATTCTAATAGCCTCAGACAAAGGACTCGTCTCTATTCTTGTCTTGCTCGATCTCAGTGCTGCATTTGATACTATTGACCATGACCTCTTATTGCAAAGACTAGAGCACTCAGTTGGCATACAGGGAACTGCTTTAGGCTGGTTTAGGTCCTATCTATCTGAACGCTCTCAGTTTGTACGTGTCAACGATAAATCTTCCATGCAATCCAAAGTTAGCCATGGAGTGCCATAGGGCTCAGTGCTCGGACCTATTTTGTTCATTCTGTACATTTTCATTGTTATGCAGATGATACTCAACTATATTTATCAATCAAGCCTTATGAAATTAATCATCTAAATAAAATTCAAGACTGCCTCAAGGACTTAAAAACGTAGATGACCTTACACTTTTTGATGTAAAACACGACCAAAACTGAAATTATTGTACTCGGCCCAAAGAATCTACGAAACAAATTATCTAAAGATATACTAACTATGGATGGCATTAATTTGGCCTCCAGTGAGACTGTAAGGAATCTTGGTGTTATATTTGATCAGGATTTATCCTTTAACGCCCATATAAAATCAATTTCAAGGACCGCCTACTTCCATCCACGTAACATTGCAAAAAGCAGGCATATCTTGCCTCAAAACGATGCAGAGAAACTAGTCCATGCATTTGTTACTTCAAGGCTGGATTATTGTAACTCTTTATTATCAGGGTGTATCAAGAAGTCAGTCAAGTCGCTTCAGCTGATTCAAAATGCTGCAGCTTGTGTACTAACCAGTTAGGAAAAGGGACCCACATTACTCCTGTTCTGGCTGCCTTACACTGGCACCCTATAGAACACAGGATAGAATTTAAAATTATTCTTCTCGCCTACAAAGCCCTTAATGGGCAGGCACCATCTTACCTTAAAGAACTCATTATACCCTACTGTCCTACTAGGGCATAGCGTTCCAAGAATGCAGGGTTGTTGGTTGTTCCTAGGGTCTCTAAAAGTACAATGGGAGCCAGAGCCTTTTCTTATCAAGCTCCACATTTGTGGAATCAGCATCCAGTTTGTGTTCGGGCGGCAGACACCCTATCCGTTTTTAAGAGTGCGCTTAAGACCTTCCTTTTTGATAAAGCTTATAGTTAGGGCTGATTAGATTCAGCCCCTAGTTTTGCTGATATAGGCTTAGTTTGTCGGCGGACATCTTACTTCTTCCTTCTCTCTGTCTATACCTGTGTACTCTCATGTTCCGATTAACCCAGCCTCCCCAAATGTCTTTCTTTTTGGTGTCTATATACACCGTGATCCGGAGTCATGGATGATCCTGTTGCTGCGGTCCTGTGTCCTGGATCTTGAGTCGTGGCTGTGGTCCTGGATCATAGGTCCTGGATGGATATCCTCATGGATTCATCTTCCTATTATACACACATGCATTTCCAAACATTTGGACTACCTATCTTGCAAATGTATTATCTTTTCAATTTACACACGGCATCTATTGCACGTCTGTCCGTCCTGGGAGAGGGATCCCTCCTCTGTTGCACTCCCTGAGGTTTCTCCCATTTTTCCCTTTAAACTGTGGGTTTTCTCCGGAAGTTTTTCCTTGTACGATGTGAGGGTCTAAGGACAGAGGGTGTCGTATTGTCATACTGATATTCTGTACACACTGTGAAGTCCACTGAGACAATTGTAACATTTGTGATATTGGGCTATATAAATAAACATTGATTGATTGATTGATTGATTTGTCAGAACACAAAACACAATTCACAAAACCCCACACCCAAAGTGTGAAACACCTAATTTCTCCTGCTAAATGAAGAACTGCACTCAAAACTACATAAACACTTACCAAATGCAAACTTTTGCACCAAATATAACACACTTCATTCATAATACTAGATTGTTTGCCCACCCAACTACACACTGCTGAGCATAATCTAAAGAACTTTCATCTTGTATGGGCTATGCTCTGTACATAGAGGTTTCTGCAGAGAAAGATTGCTTGAGTATATAGAAATACAGTAAATGAAGAAATACAAATGAGTTGTTGAAAGAAAATCACATATTATTCAAAAATAACATTGTGCAACATGCATCTCAGCACATAGTTACGCTTCGGATCTCTCTAAGTGTGATGGCATTGTTTGCCAAAACCCAGTTTGTAACTGCTGCTTCCTGTGCCTCATTGGAAATCCTTAGCCTTCCACCTGCACCTCTTTTTTTCTCAGTCCTTCAGATAAACAACAAAGATATAGTGGTTGGTCAGTGTCTGTGTTTCATAAAAGTAAGTCTACCACAGTCAATTGTGCAGGATTTTTGTACAGTTATAGTATGCAACATGCCAACAATTCAATTACAGTAATGAAGTAAATACGTTTCACACAACAGATATAAGCACTGATATATCATGAATTATGCAGAGCTACAAACTGGTAACTAACCTGTTTGTTATGCTCATCGAGTCATCCGTGGGCAGAGCATTAAGTTGGCATGCCTATAACAGCTGAATGCGGTGATTTAAAGCTATGGTGCGTTTTGATTCAATGCTGAGTACAGCCAAACTTGACAGTCTCTTCTCTGTCATTGTAGACCGCAAATACCTCATTCCTTCCGTCTACTTGGATCCAAATGCTTCTCATTTTGCGCCATCCCGTTCAAATGAAATCGCCACCAATCATACCGCCAGGGCCGGGGGAGGGGTTACAAGGCTCGCGTCTTGTGCTGCATTCACTTGCACTCGGACATTAGAGATTTTCTCTCATAAATGTCCGATGAGCCACAACTTTTCTTTCAAAACAAAGCTGCCAACTGGGGTAGCAACTAGGGTGGCACGGTATTTTTCTGAGGAGGCCGCTGCCACCCCGTAGAACCGCCACTGGCCCTGACCAATTCGGTGCCCTTGGTAATGGTTTCGCTGGTTGCCCCTTGCATCACCACTAATTTAGCCACCCATCACAGTGTTCATACGATCAGTCTGCAGAAATGGGTTACAGGCAAACATCCTAGTAGTCAGTTCTTATTATATCAGTTTCTCTGTCCCTGCACTCACTGCTGCAATGTACCAACCCCGTTGAAACAAAGGAGGTCAGCATACACAAGAGGACAGAGTAGAGGCAGGGGAGGCAGGAATATGTTATATTATGAGTGAGTAAAAAAGTAGAGTGTGTAAAGTGACAATGATGGTGTAACATTGGGTAGAAAAAAAATAAACTAAGAGAGGAAGACAAAACAACAACTGCTAGGTATGAGATACATGTCATAAACATTATAAATGTATGTAAAAGAAAAACAAACTTGAAAACCATGAATGAACACATCTCTTGTATTGGAACTGATGGAAGCCTAAAACTGAAACCTCTCAGCTGTATATAGTCAAGTGAGCTGAATGACTCATGATCCAAGTGTACAACCATCTTGACTGTGAAATATTCCGAAGGTGATAATATATTTAAGGGAGTAAAGGAAGGCAATAATCCTTTCAGTTTTTATGGAAGTGGATGAAGACAAATCTAAATTGGTGGTGATCACTCGCCAAAGGTTTTCTCTCTTTACTGCCTTTTTCATAAGATATGATAAGATAAGATAGGACTTTATTCATCCCGAAGGAAATTGTTGTGCCAGAGTTACAAAAATACAATAAACACAGCAGCACAATAATAATAAAACGGTACACTAACAGTGCAGTAAAAAGAGCAATTCAATAACTACAGGAAACATAGATGGTCACATAATTAATGTAAATATCAACAGTATTTAGTATTAAGTAGTGCAAAAACCGTAGTGGTAGTTATGTAAAGGCATAGCCTTTGTGTAGATTACTTACAAAATAAAGAAGACTTCCTATATCTAAAATGCTGGAACAAAGTTGCAGCCCACTTGTGTCCATTGTTCAGGTCTCTGCTGTGCTTAACATACTTTAAAAGTGATTGATTAAATATGTGTATAAAGATTACACTTTACACAACATTTCAATACAAAAAAGTCAAACATTTTGTAAAAGTTGTTCAAACAAACCACAATTCCACATTCGCATTTTAGGCTACTGCATTTTCCAAAAGTATGTATTAAGGTTAAATGTTCACGGAGCCCTGTGTGTTCCAAGCATAAGTGTGTGTGCCTGTGTGTGAAACATAGCCATACAGTGTTTGTGTGTGTTCATTGTGCTCTAAATGGTAATGCAGCAGAGTCTATCTACAGTGAGTAAACGCACAGGGAGTTTCCCGCCACAAGCCTGCCAACTCCTCTCAGCCAGCCCCACCGGGTTATCAAAGCAGACACTTGGCAACCTACTTTCCGAAGCAAAGCATCTGCCCATTCAGAGGCAATGGGGCTAATGTCAGACTCTATCATTCTTACGTTCAAAATGACCTTGGCATCAGCATACAGCAATAACTGATGCACAGGTTTTAAGCGCAAGTGGTAGAAAATATAACTGCAAATCAATTCAAGTTTCAACATAGGTCCTTGTGACAGCCAATACTAAAACAAAGTCACCTTCAGAGCCAGCAGAGGTGGCCATTACTTCCTTAAGAGGTGAGTTATTGATATATTGTTCAGTTTAGACATGCTTGCTTGCATTGCAAGTTTTGTAATTGGGCTTCCATTTGAAAAATGCACCCCCGCAAAGACACTCAAGAGACACTTTAAAACTGCTGGCATCTGTTTAACCTTCTGCCTGTCTATCCGTCTATCCGTCTGTCTGTCTGTCTGTCTGTCTGTCTGTCTGTCTGTCTGTCTGTCCGTCTATCTCTCTGTCTGTCTGTCTGTCTGTCTGTCTGTCAGTCAGTCTGTCAGTCTCACTCACTCAAATGACACTAAAGGAAACGGCTGGAAACCTTGACTCAGGGGTAAAAACACAGGTAAAATCAATGCAAATATAGAGCCATGCTACCTGAATGATGACTTAACTCTAACAGTAATAGGGAAATATGGACACTTTCCTAACTGAAACATAAATATGAGTATTTCCCAAGAAGAAATCTGGAAAGCTGGATATGGGAAACCCGGAAAAGGACACTGAAAAGAAAGAGGACGTTTTAGAATAATTCTTCTAAAGGTTCACTCAAGTATATGGCTACCCACAATTTAAAAAAGCAACAGACATTAGCGACTTAACTCATCACAACATGTTGTAATTGTTCTTCTCAAATTTTCCTCTAGAAATAAGCATTTTTCCCAATCTTTTGAAGTGCTCTTTTCAATCGAGACAATTGGTAGATGTTCTGTCATGGTGACATTTATTCATATCCTGTACCTAAATTGAAAAAATCTCAAGTCACATTTTTAAAAGGTTAAAATTGTACATAGGTGTGTGGGCATGCTTGCTTGCGGCTTAGCAGAGTGTCTTTATTTCGGCTTACCCTCCTTTGTATCCTCTGCTCTCAGAGCACTGGGTGGTGTATTAAGCGCCTGACAGCCTGGAGTACCTGTAGATGCTCCCCTCTGTGCCACTGCAGAGGGATTTTAACTGCTCTGATTTTGGCAATCTTCCCACATAGAATCATAGAGTAAAGGTCACGCTGAGGTAAAGGTCACGCTGAGGTAAATGCCACTTTATTGTTATGGGTTTATTTCTTTAATTTTAGACTGAGGACACTTTTTTGCTGGTTTCATTCCAAACAGGATGACTATAATCTAATGATTAAATCTTGGTAGATATTAATATACACCAGTTTGAAATAAATGTAAAGACAATGTAAAGTACATTTCAGAGGTGAAACATCACTAGATAATTAGATCAGCACACAGCAAGGAGGACTAAGCACTAGCATCAACAAGCAACCACTCGGAGAAAGCCTCAAATGATTGGTCAGTCAACATGGGTTAATGAAATAAAAAGAAATGTTGCGTGTACAAATTGCATTATATTCAACACAGCACCACCATGGGTCACCTGCAAAACAACCACCAAGTCTGAGGTAAATTGGATAAGAACAAAAATGTGTTATCGCTTTTAACGGCCTAGTATAAGGCATTGGTTACAAGTCGCAGAGGAAGATGTTGAAGCTTTAATCTGCAATTTTCGTGCAACGTTTTTTTTATGTTTACAGTGAAACTGTCATGATGTAAATCGTTATACAGAAGTGATGAAGTTTATCATCAACAGCATCTAAATATGTGATGCATTTTATTATTATTTTTCATTTCTTAACACTCCACCATAGTAATTAAATTACATATTTTGTATCATATCTTTATTCACCTGTCCAGCCACAGCAGTCTGATTAGATTGAACTGGATTTGTCTGCTATAATTAGATCTATGTTCTTCACAGACGTGGATCTGTTGGTGCTGAAAAAAGGCACACTCCTGAGTGGCAATCGTATTTTGTCTCCAACAAAGCGGCTTAATTACTGCAAAGTATCATGTGTGGCTTAAATGGAGCTCAGCCGGACACTCTCTGACTCTCCAGGGAAGAAAGTTGACCTTCCCATCCTCTTTTTATAGATCAAACAGAAACTAGGCCTGGAAGAGATACAGCAGTCTGAAACAAGAATTACAGATGTACACCCACTGCGAAGATATCTGCTGCTAGGCTTTGCTGTAATTCCTAGCAGGATAAATAAGGCATGGAGGAAGAATGATGACTGTGATTTATTCTGAGTATTATGACCTGTGGCAAGTGCCCTAATTAGGATATATTTGATTGCTGAGTTGGAGTGGGGATCCAAACTGTGAGACATACTCCTCTTCAACTTGGCAAGACATGCAAGAGTAACATATTGATCCAAACATTATGAGTTCCTGGGTGATAATAATGTATACACCTCATTAAAATATACATTTAATTTAAATGGAAATAATGCATGCATTTTTCTACATCCATCAAGTGATCTGTTGCCATTTTGTGAGTTAGCAATATCAGAGGGAAAAATCCACACAATGTAATACAGTTTTTAAAATGAAGGCTTAAGATATTATCACAGAAAAATGAGGTTGAAGTTGAACTTTTTCCTTACTGATTATTTTCTATTGTCCATATATCTGACATTGTGTATTACCTCCAGGTAAGCAACAGGATACAATTTACATTTAAGTGCAATAAAAAGAGACATAGTTGAGAAATAATTGGAAGAAAAGGAAGATTGACATACTAAAGACAAAACATCTCAGATATGTAATACTTTGGTCGTTCTTCGTAATCACATTTAAAGCATAACACTTCAAACACAGCAAGTGTATTCAATCACTGTAAGAGGAGGGATACTTAAGTGGAGGAAAGTGTGCAAAGGGCAATGACAGTAAATAGCAGTAAATAAAGCTATCATTTGACGTAAATGTTTTCCTCTAAATGCGTAAAACTGTTATCTCCATATGACAATAATGTAGGCTTATATTTTCAGCTTCATAACAATGACGACATTTATGGACTATATGTTCAACCTACAAAAATGTGTCAAATATGTTAAACACTAAATGGTTGCAGGTCAGATGTGTTTAGAAACATACTCAAAGAGGCATTTTCCCTGTTAAAGTAAGACACACAGACATGCACGATCAGCAGCTTTTGAAGATCAAGATGGGCAATGCGTTATCTGTAAGTATGTGGATTATCCAGGATATTCGAGATATGAGCCACACTAAATGTTTTCCATTTTTCTTCCATGCAAACAGCAAGAGAAGTGACACCATAGTAATAGCTCCCCAGCTCCCCAGTGGTGTGGACCCAGTCCCGCACTAGGCCAGCAATCTGTTTTAAATGAACAGTTTGTGTTCCTCTGACACATTTGGTGTTATTTTAATGGCCTGGAAACCACAGAGCAATATCGTAAAGGATTATTATACCTTTAAATCACTTGTGAGAACCGATCTGAGTGCATAGGAATTCCATTCATCATCTTTGCCAAGGTGCAAATTACAGCCTCTTACTCACAGGAACGGCAAACAAAGTGCAAGAAAGAACCCTTTTAAATGTGGGCTATGTTTTTCTTTACCAAACATGGAAACATGGTTGTGTTGTTTTCGTGGTATACATCCTTCGATCAATTGTAGGCTTCACCTTGCAGCTGAAGACTCTAGGGCTCAATCTGCAAAGTAATTTATCTTTAAATGACTTTGCACGATCCAGATAATCCATTCCTTATATCCACCGTGCTACTTAGTCTCCTGGATAATGTGATTTTAATTTTTTTATTTCTGATCTTCTTCTTTAAATGTTTGAGTGCATGTGCTAAATAAATATATTTATTTCGTTAACAACCCTCATTATACACATGGCATATGGTTCCGGAAATGTTTTGGAGAGATATAACATGCAAATAACCCTCCTAAAAGAAGGATATTAAACAGACAAGCAGCCACAGTTAGCCAATCAATACATCAGCCAACAGGAACTCCATGCCAACATCCCTTTAATTGCCTGTTAGTTGCTGAATGACTCAGATGAGGTGTTGAATTTCACTGTAGGGATGGAAACACAGGCAATTAAAAGGCAGATGTATTAGGGCCCAGGTAAACTGAGGAAAAGTGTGTAACAGATATTAGAACCCTCAAAACTGATGGACAGAACAAGGGTCCTAAACACATGGCTGCTGAAGCTTTTGATATATGTGTATAGTTGTAGTGAATAATTCCTTGATATTCATTTTAAATAAAATGTTGCTGCCTCCATAAATACATTACAAATTAATATTTTCCTTTGTTGCAGTATATCTGTTTTCAAGGGAGAGAAATGCTAACCCAGTGCTGGTTGGTTATACACGAGCAGTAAAATCTTGAACTCATAATGTGTTTAGTGTGAACCACTACTTCTCAGCCAATGTACTAACACAACAAACATTAACTTTATCTACGCTATATTGCATTTTCCTGGGTATTGACATTATTGTTTTGCCTCGGCTTGCATGCAGGACATGAGGGAACGGGAGAGGAAAAGTGAAGCCAAACATTGTTGAAATAAGCTGCTCTAAGCTTTACTCAGGATTGTCCCAGAGGGGTGAGGTGGAGCCAGAAACTGCACAGCCAACTAAACAGAAGTGTTTAAGCTAGAAATGAAATTGGAAAAGTTAAGATGTACTTGTAATTTACCACCCAAGTATGAAGTTAAATGTATTTGTTTTACCAGTTCAGCAAATGATACAAAGCCTCATTAGCCTTATTATAAAATGTGCAAACGGAAAACCTTTTTGTCTGTGTTAATTGCCCTTTTAATCAAGTCCATGTCTTATACAATGAATCCTGAGTTAAACGGGTGTTTCCGTTATTCAAAAGAACCTTTTCCTCATCATTTACATATTATTTATATCTCATACTGATGATGTTCTCATAAATACTGACAATCAAACTATTGCCAAAAGGTTCTGCTTCAACTACATTGATTGTATATGAGTGCATTTAGTGTTCTTTGAGAAACAAACATCCTGTTTCATTGGTCATGTTCAAAAGCCACAATCAACAATGAACTTTATATAATAATTCTTCATTCTCCTTTATAAACAAAGGTAACCTCATACCGAGCAAACAAAATTACATTTGAGCATTAGCTTACAGAACTAGGTTTGTTTTTGATAACATTAATTTAGTATAATCCTAGCAAGCACCTGGCAGGGAGTTTATAGTTGAAAGCAAAAAACAATGGAACGGCTGCTCCGCCGCAGAATACCCATTGGTTTAAACCATAGACTGTATAAAGGTTTTAACGTGTTGCACGCCAAGTCTGTTTTAAGCTGCAGCTGGTAGTTGCAAGAACATTGCCACTTTGTTGCCAGCGTGCACTAAAAGCTTGGTAAAAATTGGTGATTTCCAGGTTATCTTTGCTTATACAGTATTTATTACTTGCAGTCTTTTCAAATAGGACTTTATAGAAGTTATTAAGGTGTCCTGTACCAATCGTTAGTTTAATTTGTCAACATGTTCACTCTTTTCTATCCCTCATTCTGTATACTCCACCTCAGAAAACCTGAAAGCCTTTTTTCTCCAAGTACAAAGAGAAGACATTTGAGGGCAACAGAAGTAATGTTATTCCGAACTCCTCTTAATGGTGCTTTTATATTGTTTGGTATATGTTTCTCCCCATCCACAGAACATCAATTGTGCATAAAAAAAAAAATAATAATAATAACTGTTAAAATAAAATTGTTCCAAACAAATTATATTGAGTAACTGCTTGCCATATATTTTCATAACAATTCGCAGTACACTTTTGCTTTTCACGTATATTTCATTGTTTGGCTTATTAAAGGGATGGCAGTGCATGTGGAGCTCAGAAGATTTTCTCCATTACAGCAGCTCAGATAAACCATTGTGATTTATGGTCAGCCATACTCTGGTTCATTCTAATGGTGCTTGGTTAATGGAGCAGACTTAACAGTGTCTATTATCAAGTAATCACAATTTGTTCCCTTTACACTCAACTGGATTAGGAGGTCTGGATTTCTCCAACAAACAGGCGACAGATTGTAATTAAGGCTGCGAAGTGTCACGTAGAAGATTGAACAACGAGGTGATGGTTATTATGGCAGCACTCAAATTACTGCTGAGAAAGTCCGACCCCGGTCATCCCTTGCTGTGTATACACTGTAAAAGGGCATGTTTAGAAAGCTAGATATATACTTTATCACAAGTTGGGAAATAGTTTAAACTGTTTGATGAGGGGCTTAAAGTGAATGGCATCCTTTGGAAGTTATGCATTGACTGCAATTAAGGAAACATGTATGCAGATGTGACCACAGCATGGATTTGGGTTCATCTTCATCCAAGCACAATATATCAGCTGTTAGTGTCTCATTGCTAAACAAAACTATTAGAAATCACATGCTCACATACATTGGAAGCACTCTTGATATTTGTATATTTGATCCTTATACATGGATATTCTTTTATTCAGGCCTGGAAAAAAAGTTGTGCTCTCTGAGATTGGTCTGGATGAAGTAGATTCATCTGAATCGCAAGCTTCATTGCTCCAAGAATAAGATGTATACAAATAAATGTATCCCACATACCTAAAATGCACTTCACCGTCTCTCAGATGTAGTACATTATGATGGCTGAATAGGCCTGTTCCATGATTAAAACTGTCTGGATCAATGATAACAAATTCCCCACATAATCAATTACACTCCACTACAAGAATCAGAGTGGTTTTTGTTTATTTTCTGACCTAACCAGTGCATACAAAGCATAAAGCATGCTCAAATATACGAGTTTCTATACTCCAATTAGAACATTTTCTTTAAGTTATATCCTGAATGTTACAGAAAATAGAAACATACAAGCTCTGTAACTGGATGTTTCTTGGTAAAACTCACGTTTGGAGTGATTCTTTTTTCTGCCTTCAGGTTTCTTCAATTCATCATCAAAGAACCAGATATTTTTTGATGCAATGTTCATCTTTTGTACTGAAGAGTGAAATGGTAGAGTTGTATTATCCAAGCCAAATAAGTTCCTCAATAGTGAGTCACGTAAAAAGGTCTATGTAGAAAAATAATGGGACTCCAGAACCTGGGATGTCTAAAAAAAAACACACCAGCGTATTCGTTTTACTCATCTCAATTTGGTCCATAATCATGGAAAGTGGCATTCAATATCCTGCCACTTTTAAGCTCATCCTGACTAACTTTAACTAGCTTTTCATTTTGAGTGCACTTGAATTGAGTGAATGTACTTTATTCGGTCATGTTCCCTGTTGTATGGACTGATAGATGTGATGATGTTTTGCATTATTGCACTGCAGGTTTGGTTTTAATAGCATTCTGAAATGTAAAGCCCTCTTACTTTGTCCTACAAGTAAATGTTGTTATAATCATCACAGAGTGTAAATGATCTTCTCTCCTCTACTTAATCCTCCTCCAGTCCTTTGTCTGTTATGATTTCCATGTGAAACAAGTTATTCAACTGCTGCTCTGCGTCTGCAGTCACTTGTGTGCTGCCTCACTTATGGCGCGTTTCCACTGCAGCGGGTAGCTCGCTTTAAGCGTGCCGAGCCGTGCGGGGCCCGTTTTTGGTTGCATTTCCACTTGGCCTAGTTTTGGCCCGAGGCTACTTTTTCACCTTTTTTCTGGCCCGACTAAATCGTGGTTCTAGGGCCAGGAACAACCAGGCTGAGTCGGGCTGAGTATGCTAAACTAGAGAGAGAATCGCTGGCAAGGGGGCTACAACTACAACAAGATGAACATATTTGGTTTGTACTTGTTTAACTTTTGTCTAGTTTCTGAACAGATATGAGGAGCTGTGAGCTCTGAGTGCTAAGAGCTAACGGCTGTGTTGTTTTTCTGGGGCTCTCATTGAAGATGACGTCGCGGCTCCGCCTACACTGCGTTACTATAGTAACGGCCCCTACACACGGCGGCATGCGTTGCCGCTTGGCGGTGGGCGTGTCTTGAGCTTGGGGAGTCAACGCGAGCAACGCGACCAACAACCAATCACATGAATGTCTCGCCCCGGACATACAAAGCAAAGCTTTCATGCTACATCCATGCTGGCTAAATATAATGTCTATGCTTGCTAGCTGTCCATTCAAACGAAGTGCACTGGATATAAACTCCCCAAACAAGCGAAAACCTACCAGTTTCACCCACTGTCTCTGCCACCTCCCCCCATGCCTGGCTCCTCCGGTTTGTATCCCTGTATGTAAAGAGGGACTGGTCATAGAGTACCGGGTGATTCCCTACCGCCACGATAATTTTCTCCTCCATTTTTTGACATATGGGAAATAACTGCGGTCTGGCTCTCCCAACATACACGCGGTTTGATTGGCTAGTGCTTGTACTGTCAGATTTGCATACGCGGGATTTGATTGGCTGATGCCTTCGTCGAGGCGGCAAAAGTAGAACATTGCTCTACTTTTGCAGCGAGCACCGCGAGAGAAGCTACGCTTTGTTCCCACAATGCAGTTCGGCAAATCGTGACGTCACCCCATTCAAAGTGAATGGGCAGAAGCGGCAACGCACGCTGCCGTGTGTAGGGGCCGTAACTGCCCCAGTTCCTAAACTGTAATGGAAGCACAGCATTAAAGTGAGCCGGGCCTAATAAGGCCTAACCAAACCGAGCGAGGCCTGCAGTGGAAACGCTCCATAAGTTCACTCCTTGATCTGTCATGTCGTCCTCATCTCATCCTGCCTCATATTCCCTCACTGATGGACAAGCCCTACTTCACCTCTGCTGTCTTTTCTTTTCTTTTCATTTGTCTTCACCTTTCTTCATGTCTACTCCATTTTTTGTTGTTGTCCAACCTTTGCCTCTATTATTGTCCCTCCCTGTATTGCTTTTCAATCCTCTTCCTAAACCATGACTTCATTTAAAGCCTCCCTCCCAGCCGTCCCCGTCTAATAACTAAGTAATGGCGAAGTTGGTCTATAGAGCCCCAAGCTATAGCTCTAATTGTTTCGTCTGTGCTGTTAGTTGTAAGACTGCTGAATACAATTTGGCCACAGAGGGAAGCAACATTGAGCACCGATCCAAGACTAATCTCAGACACTCTCAGCGGACACACAATCAAAAGAGGTAGCTAATAACATGATACTTGTGCTGGTGTGGATAAGTTTAAATGCACAAAAAGAAAATGATGTAATGGTTCATTCAACACAGCCTATTACTTCAGAATGCAGTTATATATGAATAATTATATATGAATAAAATCAACTAATTCTCCTCCAGAATGTGTCATTCCCTTCTCCCTCCCCTCCTCCTCCATCCTTCCTTTTTTCGTATTGTCACCATTTCTAATAGTGAGGGATTAACATTTAATATACTCCCCTGTCGAGGATTATGGAACAGGTGACACATTTTCATTTCAAGCTCACTCCATCAAACAGAATGCCTACAAACACAGCATGCAGCATTATTTGATCTAGGATTAGTATAAAAAGAAAAATCACAAATGATACAAACAATTACGTTTGATGTAAGCAGCTTTTCTTTCTTTTTCGTGCCACAACTGGATTAAAATGATAAACCATGTTTCCACTGATTAATTTGAGCATGTATAACTTTCAAAAAGCAGGCCATACATCACATAATCGCTAGATATTAGGAATAAAGTACATTCCTTTTGCTTAATAAACTATGATGTAACCATTTCATACTTTGTTTTTAGATCAATCTGACTGACATAGGGAGTGACTGAATGGCAAAGCATTTATCATTCTGTTCGCTTTGCATTTGCAATCATAACTCGTCAGCAGTCATTTCTGATCAGCACTGTCAGACCATATAAAACAACCATCCACCCTCTTAACTCCATAAGTGGGGATTTCACTGGAAGCTTTCATAACCAACCCAGCCAGAGCATTGCTTTCTGCAGGCCAAAGGCTAATTGGCTGCGCTTCAGCCTGTGTCAGAGGAAAGCAGGGCTCGTGGATAATCATAGGCTATCAACAAGCTACAAAAAACGAGTTGCCAGTGCAATAAGCATGGATCAGGACTCTTATTTATCTTTTTCCTGGGTTTTTCTTTTTGTCTTTCCTTTGTTTTATTTTTAACCCAGCATACTTTAAGAATCTCATATTTAAAACGCCACATTGAAACAACCTTTCCAACAACCTGGTATAATTGTTTCACTGTCTAATTATTTTTGTTTCATTTTAGCCAACTGGAATGAACATAAGATGACACTGATAGCAATGTTTGGGTACTTCACAATAACAGCCGTATTATAGCCAGAAGAAGCAGATGAAATTCATTAAGTTGGATCAGTAAAGATGCAGAAAAACAAGCATGTATCCGCATCGGAGACACCTGACAATATACCGGTTTTTAGGGAATAATTTGCTTAGGTATTCAACCTTCGACACAGTTCATAATTTTCTCCTCTCACTGTCTCCTTTCCCATGGCATAGTTATACGGCCTTGGGTATTGCTGCTATCTCTCTTAAGTAGGAGCAGCTTGGGCGCATTGTTGTTGCCAGTCTATGACAGAGCACAAGCCGCCATGTGGTGGTTTACTGTTCAGGGACGAAGGTTCCCTGGCGCACATTCTTTCCTATGGACGACGAGCGCTCTAGTTAGATTCAGGGTCCTTATTGCTTTAGTCTCACTGATAAGGAATGTTGATTATTACACTCCGAACTAGTTAAAACCTCGAGCTACAGAAAGAGTTCTTCAGAATTGGTTTGGCAACCGCTGTGTCAACTCGTGACACATCACCTGTCTCGTCAATTCTCCAACCGTAACTCCAAATAAACCGTCAGTGTTTGCCATCAAAGCTCCACACTGTTAAAAAGGATATTGGTTTTTAGTCAGATGGGCAAATGTTATCATGCTGAGTGAACCCACTGCCCATTACAACTCATTAAGACGAGTTACAAAAACTTCAACTTGAAAAATATTTGTAAACTCAGAATAATCCGTTGCATTAAATTGATAACATGAGTCAGCCTCGGCATTGTATGTAACACGCATGCGCCCGCAATATGACGTCACACGCAGTGTCCCAAAACTGAAATGAATTTGAAATCCGAGTTGGCTGCCATCTTTCTTCCTCGCTCAGAGCCCGGACTGGAGTTATCAAGTAAGTACATTCAAATGTAATCTAGTTCATCAGCAGACAATGCAAATTAATCCTCTAACGTTAGTCTCTGTCTCAGACTGACTGTCGCCACACCTTTTGATGCATATTTCATATTTAACGTTAGTTAGTTTTAGGAAAAACGTTAGCATGTTAGCGAGCTAGCTAGCTAGCAGTAGGTTGGAAATTAAGAGCTGCCCGAGTGAAATAGCGAGTATATAGTGTAAAGCAAAGGAGGGTTGAATGAGTTGAATGTTGATGAGACAAATTCGGACCATCTATATTTAACAACAGATGATTACATAGAGCAGGGTTCGGCAACAGGCAGACCGCGGTCCGGATCCGGACCCAGACGCCGACCTATACGGACCCGGAGCTATAATCAATACATTAATAGGGGATTTTTCGGCGCCTCCCACTTTTTTAACGCTGATTTGGTTGACTTGTGTAATTCGTGGATAACCGAAGAGTTTTCTTTTGGGGGTGGGGGGGAGGGAGTCAGTCCGACAGACGGACAACTTCTCACTTCAAAAAAGAAGAAGAAATCTAGACCGCAAAAATAATTAAACAAGCGAGTACCTGTTTTTCCTGGCCAAGGACAGGTTCATGAACACAACACGAGCGTAACGTGTCTTCACGTGGTATATGTCTCGTCTGAAAGGAGTGCTGAGCACCGGAACGCCGCTCCAGCCCTTAAAATATTGCAATACCCATAAGGAGCCGTACACATGCCGCAGTGTTTGCGTGGCTGTGTCTTTAGTTGTAAGCACAGTGGCGATCTGTTGTTATTAGCATCTGGTTAGCTAGCTATGCTAACGAATTTAAAGAGATTTTCTACAACCAGGTGGAAGAGAGCTATCTCCTGAGAGGCTCAAATAACCTCAGCTCAGTGAGGTTAAGGCACACCTTGATATGATCATTATAGTTATTAATGAGACTAAATGAAAAACAGGTATAAAATACTATATGACAGCAACAAAAAAGTTGTTAAAAATAACAAGAATAGAGTTTAAAAGGGGAGTGATTTGTAAAATATCCTAAAAGGAAAATATGCTACAGTTCTGTTTCATATGGGTGTTGAGAGATGTATCCATAGATCTCTTAATGTTGCTCTCAAAGTGCACCACATTGATGCATTTAACTTCAATATTTAAACATTACACATATCCACAGTATTTAAGTAATGTTAATTGACAATAAATATTGTTGTTTTTGAATTGTACTTTCTTTATTTGATTGGCAGTCAGTTGTTGATTACATACAGATGTTGATAAAGCTACAGGTCACTTCAATATATATCACACTAATTCATGAAGCAACTTAGATATTTTGATGTTCCGGACCTTTGCATGGGGAGATTTTCTCTAACTGGACCTCGTTGCATTTTAGTTGAAGACCCCTGACATAGAGGATCAAGACCTGCATGATTTGTTTCAACAGAAAGTTGCATCTTTCTTACTGCGTATGCAAACGATTTTGCATGTGTCTAAGACAAAAACCCAGGAAATTATAAACGAGCTATGTAGTATTAGCTCAGCTGTGGAAGAGTGCACACCACAAATAATTGGAAGTGTACTGATCAACCACAATTGTGCAGTAAATAGTGCAGTCACCACTGCTATAACAGAGATAGTTAAAAAAGCAAACCCCCTAAGTTTCCTGTCAAAGGGTGGACCTTTTGGCTCTGAATACAAAAGAGAAACTTTTTACAAGAATCATTTTAAAGTGATTGAGCCGATTGAATATGTTTTAGATGCATCTTCCAGACGTACATTTGTTTATATTCCAATTCTGAAAGTCTTGACAGAGCTGTTAAATCGTAATAATGTTCTTCTATTTCATGTATTGCATGTTCAACATTTGTATATGGTTTGACATATATATGCTTGTGCAATACCAAATATTGCATCTGGGCAGCTTGTGAGATGTGAAAACGTAGGTCACTTTTAACTTGGACTAAAATGATGTAATGTCACTTCTTCATATAGATCGTCAAGGAATTCACCAGGCTGATGTCGATGGACCTCAATTCGCTCTATGAGGGTCTGGACAGCCACCTGCAGAAATTCCTTCAGTTGTTCAGGTCAAAGCGCTTTGAGGGGATCAAAGAAATTACATCCTTAATGGAGAGCCTCGACAAGGATGTAAGTACAGTTCCTTACTTTAAAGTACTTTGAGGCAATAGAGCTGCCTTTCCACATTCATTCATGTGTTCTCGTGTAAACTCAATGTAATTGTTACGACGGGATACAGGGGAAGGACCCAAAAGCAGGCGCCTGATGCAGTTCAATGATTTAATAAACAACATGGTGGTACAAAGGCTTAAGGGATAGTGAGGCAGGCAAGGGTCAGAGAAGGCAGGCCACACACGGACACGGACACACGGAATATGAAGGAATCTATTAAGTTAGCTGTGAACGTAGTGCAAATAACCAGAATGCCTTGTGGAGTGAGGGGGTCATATAATTATGATAGCAACGAGCAATATTAATTTATCATGTGTTTTGGCAGGCATCGAACCAAAGGAAAAGAGCAGCAGTGTTGCAGGGCCTACCATGGTACATGAGGGAGAATCCTTCAACTATCATGAAGATGTGTGAGGTAAGCGCTGAAATGTCATTCAAGATGATACAAAAAACGAGTTCACAGGGTTACACTAGTCGTTTCAGGCGTCGTCTGTGTATGCACATATGCCAAAGCATCTCTAAAGCACTTTCGTTGTTGTTTTTTGTTTCTTTTTGCATGAAGCCAACGGATCCTGAAGAGGACGTCATCAAGGGAATGGTGATTGGAGTCCTTTTAGTCGTTGAAGATGTGAAGGAACCTCTTCCAGCTTCCTACAACGATGTCGCCCTCGTGATCGAGAAAAGGATAGTCATACGTCACCTTGGTGATGTACCCAATGCTTTTGTGAACCTGATGGGATTGCAGTACATGCTGAACCTTGACTATCGAAAAGACTTGAAATACACCTTTGAGGTGATTCAGCGCCTGTTCATGGGAATTGGGTTGGACTCGTGCACTCCCTGGGTCCACTCTCTGAAGAATATATTGCTCAGTTAGAGAGATGGCCTAGGAAGATGTCTCTGCATCCGTCCCAAATGATGCATTTTCATTTTTTGTCCACTGTTTCATTTGTCCACTGTTCCAAGAGGAAAACAAATGTATAGCCCCTCTGTGGGTCACACCAGTTTATTTGGTTTTCATTTTCTATTGCTCTATTTTGAGGAAGTGTCAGAGAGACACTAGTGTGTATTTTATGTTGTACAGCAACCATGAACAGAGTGGATATTTCAGTACTGTTAGAATGTTTTAATGTTCTGACTGACAGTTAAGTTAAGAGAGATACAATTTTCTATGCATTTTACTGCAGCAACCCTGAACATTTACTCCTCAGAATGGACTCTGTTTAACAAGTCACTCAATTACAGTTGTATCTATAGTGTAATTTCAGTTTTTGAGCAGCCCAGAGCAAAAACAATGGTGTGTTAGAGGGTGTTTTTTGTTTGGTCTGCATGTCCCAAGGAAGGTCTTTATGATATGTTGGCATCCATTGACACACTTATTTGAATTAAAAAAGCAACACTGAACAGTTAATGAGTGTGTGGGTTGGAGTTCTTCATTTCTTCAGGTATTGATATTGTAATAACAGTCCTGATTGAAATGTCTTTTCAGCTATTTTTTCATGTGTTAATATAGTTTAGACTAAGCTAGTTCTCATGTTGATGTATCGTATAACTTTGTAGCTATTAGTTTGCTTGTCCTGGTAAGTTAACTTGGTACTAGAAGTTGAACAAACACAGTTGTACATGTTGAGCTAACTTGATTAACACATTTTTAAGAACTCAATCAAATACGTTTAACCAACATCTTCTTAAGTTATCTTAACTAATATCTTCTAGTTCAAATAACTTGACATACTACAAGTTGTATCAACTAATTTATTGAAGTGTAATAGACTTGACAATAAATGTTGAATCAACTTGACACCACTTAACTCAGTCAAAGCAACAAGATGACTTGACTTAGTCAAGTTGAGTCAACAAATCATTTTTAACAGTGTTTAACTTGGTACTAGAAGTTGAACAAACACAGTTGTACATGTTGAACCAACTTGATTAACACCTTTTTAAGAACTCAATCAAATACGTTTAACCAAAAATCTTCTTAAGTTATCTTAACTACTATTTTCTAGTCCAAATAACTTGACACATGAAGTTGAGTCAACAGACTACAAGTTGTAACAACTAATGTATTGAAGTGTAATAGACTTGACAGTAAATGTGGAATCAACTTGACACAACTTAACTCAGTCACAGCAACAAGATGACTTGACTTAGTCACGTTGAGTCAACAAATCATTTTTAACAGTGCAGCTCTCCTCGTGCCTCTTTGAGTCCTGTTTCCAATTGCTTCAGAAGTTTCCACCACACCAGTAGGAAGGCTTGTAAAGTTTTTAGCCTTCCTCTACCTTTGACCTATGTGACTTAAACCAAAAGGAGCACAGTGAGCTATTTAATTTAAGTCAAAGAGGAGTGAAGTTTCTGGTTGTGATTTTAAAACTGTTAAGATAGTAAAACACAGTTGCAATTATGTAAAAAGAAAATGTCACAGGTTACAATGTGTTTATAATAAACAATTGACATGTCCTTGTAGCATATAACTACATTATGTTATGCTATACATATTTTATTAATAGGTTATATCATATATTTTAGCTTACAAATCCTAAATCAGAGGATATTGAAATATAAAATGTCATACTATCTATTGGATTAAAGCATCTTCAATTTTGATTTCAACTTTAAAAGATTTTTTTTTTTTAAAATGCAACGAGAATTAGTTTATTAGTTATCAGTTGTACATCTGTCAGACAAAGAGTTACACAAACAATAAGGTATCACATAAAGCCTTCCTCATATCTCTTTTGACTGGATCTGAATGCGATAGACCAATATGAAATGGGATAAAGGAAAAAATAATGTGCCAGCATGTCTCTAAAAGATAAAGGGCTAATATGTCCTTCCATGAGATGAGAGTGTTTGAACAAAAGCCCACGAAAACTGTAGTCCTCTAGTAAAAGAGCCCCTCTTTTCAATGAAAAAGCAATATAGAAGATGAGGTGTGGCAGCAGCTGAAATGCATTTCCATTAGGAGCCAACCTTCTTGGCCTGAAAATGTGTGTCCTACTGTGCTTTTAGGCTTTTGTGTGTGAGACGTGTGTGTGAGAGAGACAGCAAACAGCAAATATATCCATGTGATAAAGGACACACACAGATACACGCTCTTAGAGGCTGTGCTTAATCCTGAAAATACACACTCAAGTTCATTTCTTGAACTCATTCACCACCTGTGACAAAGCCTGCTACTCAGGATAACAGGGTTTGCCTCCATCAGAGCTGTTTTATCATGACTCAAGCTGTATTACTGGGAGATTAGAGAGAGGCTTGAGGAAGGAGCCACGAACCTTCCTGCTGGGCAGACCGCTGAACTGGCTTCCAAGCTTTGGTTAGCCTTTTCCAAAACAACAGACGTGGAAGTCTGTGAAAACTCAGCTCCCTGGGAGATTGTGTTTCTTGGTCCAAAAATAAATCTTCATAATCCAAGTGTTGTGATGCCAATCAATTGCTCTGTAAATCAAATAGTGCTTAATTAACCACATTATCAATAGTTTGTAAAAATCAATGAGCAGCTTATTGTACATACAGTACTGTATATTAGGTTTGCTTAAATAGAGATTTGGGATATCCAATATATAGGCCTCTTTTGAAGTTTCCAAAAACAAGGGATTCATATTGATAACAAATATCATCTTCCCCTGAAACTCATTAATTGTTGTTCATTTCGGCCTTTTTCAAGTTTCAAGTTCAACGTGATCTTATCTCACTATTATTTTTCACTTTTGGGCGATTGCACTTTATATCTTGAGGTCCTGGTTGTTGTCCAACATGAACCAAATAAAAACACTGAATTTTATTAAAAACCGGTTGTCGCATCATTTCCTTGCGTTCCTCTTTGCAAATTTAAAGAGAAAGGAGAGGTCTAAAAACAAAAGGTGGGCACCAAAAATAAAATATATTTGGACAACATGGAGGATTGGAGCAATGTTGTATTACATTGGTTTTAAAAAAATCAACCAAACAACCGTCAGCTCTCAGCCCTTTTGCCACCCTAAAAAATAAATGTCCGTATTGAAACGGATTCTTCTTGAAATCAAGCAGAGTCATTTGAGTATATTGCTGGTCCAGTAAAATCAATAAAAAAAAGTTTCTGTATGATGAGAGGGACGTTAAGGTAGCAGGAGCGGAAGATTTGAAGTTGCTCAAATAAGCATTTACTTAATTCATGAGGAAACAAATGCCCTAAAGGGGGACTAAAATGATTTATTATTTTCATCATTAGCAGGTGAACTGCTAGAAATGTGTTGTTGCCCTGATAACAATCACTCGGACACAATCATTTTGTATACTGTCATCCAGAGCCTGTTTCTAGCTCTGGGCCATCTGAATCATGCAGGGAATTGCCCCAGGCTCTGCCCCTGGACATTGGTATGGATAGTAAACACATACTCCAGTGTTAGCCTATTTGATGTGATGGCTAAATTACAACAGTAGGATTATCTGATGGATTGATTCAAAGCAAGTGGCCAAAAAAAGTATTGGCAGTTTTTTCTGATTACATGTAGCACTGGACGTTAAGAGAGCCACACATTTATGCTACAATAGTACGAATGTGTTATCAGTCAGTCATAAATCAAAACATTTCAAATCAGCACATTCTCAACAAAATGCACTGTGATCGATACATTGATATACTCTCATCACACTCTCAATACTCTTTTATTGTCATAACTCAAGTATCAGTTTAGCTACATTTGTTATGATTTAAATAGTGTGGTTAAAGGTTTTAGCAACCATTACATTACATTTGTTAGACGCTTTTATCCAAAGCGACTTACATACTCAATACTGTGGGCAATCCCCACAGGAGCAATTTGGGGTGAAGTGTCTTGTCCAGGGACACAACGACATGCTGACTGCAGTGGGGTTTGAACCCTGATCCGAACACCAACTCACAACCCACTGCACCACACGCCTCCCAACCAATACTTTGGTTTAACGGAAAACCCCAAAAATATAATAAGCAGCAATTTGGATGACCTCTTAGTGTCCATCACACAATGAGTGAAAAACAAAGAAGCACTGTGTTGTTTGTACATCTTTTGCTACGGCATGAGACTAGAAGCATTTCTTGCAGGCTGCTTGCATCACCCACAAACTGCTCATTGATACTCCCATATGAATGATATGTCACTCAAAATGGTTCATAGGGTTTGATAGTGAGTGTGTGCTCAGAATCAAGGCTATTGTATTTAATTTGAGTCCTGTGAAGGTCAGGATGATGATGGTGGCTTCCCCCTCGCCAAGGTTGTTAGTGTTGGGTGTATCACACACTAGCAGCCACAATCATCATCATTATCGTCGTCATCATCATCACCCTTACGCAACCACGGGATGTCAAAACATGAGTTAATCGAAGCCGCTGAGAAATGAGAGCAAGTACTTTGACAGAAAGGTCTTTGTGTTGGCATCATCAAAGCAAATTACTGACTGTGTAAAAGACATGTCAGTGAGGTTAAAAGCAAGATATTTTTCAAAAGCAAGTATTTCAACCAACAGGTATTTCATAACAGGTGTTGCACGAGAGAGCATTCTTCTTTGTGAGGATGATTGCGATGCAGGAAGTGCCATTCAGAACATCCTCAATGCCATCTTGTGTTTTTAATTGTAAATAATGCTTCCTGAAATACAGTACAAAACATTTTTTGTTCATGATTGTACATGAGATACCACCACAGAACTGTATATTCTATATGATGTAATCTACAGTATAATAATATATCAGTCACACGGCCACCAGTACAAAATGCAGTACAAAGCATCTAGTAGTAAAGCATCTAACACTATCTTTTTTCCCTTTTTTGTGTTTCCCAAAAACAATCATTAAAGCCCTGTACCTGCACAGGAGCAGTTTGGGGTGAAGTATTTTGCCCAGGGACACAACGACATGCTGACTGCAGTGGGACTCAAACTTGCCATCCCCTGTTTTGAAGTCCAGCACACTTTCCACTGAGCCACAGCCTTTTACTATGTTCAATCTGAATTTACTTTAAAATTAAAAAAATCTATATTGATTCTGATTTTTCTACATCCAACTCACAGGTTTATCATTGCTTTGAGAACAAAGATTATTAACCCCTTTTAGAAGGAAAGTTATTGTCATTTGTTCTGGGAATGTCATTTTTTAGCCTGAGACCTGAAAAACAGGCTTGGGGCTTAATAGGTTAACAAAAATGTTTTATTTGCATGTGTTAAAGGTGGAGTAGGTAATTTTGGAGAAACCAGCTCAAGTGCGCTAGAATTTGAAAATACAAAACCGGAAAAAATCTGCCACTTCCTTACAGAGCCCCTCCTCCAACACACATGAACGTGCACATGACCAATGAGGGCACGAGATAAGTTTGTGCACAGATGGAAGGCTGACAGGCAGGTAGGCCATCCAGTTACTTTAGCCGGGCAGGCTCAGATGATTGGTCGTGCTTTTTACAGTACTACGGCTTCCACAGGTGACATTTTGTTATGGATTTTTTGTCAAAGCACTTAAGATATTCATTGCTATCGGGATGTTAAGAGCATTCCATGGAATATAACAACAAGTGTATCTCGAGCCGGTTTCTCAAACTTACCTACCCCACCTTTAACCAAGGATAATTCAAGTTCTGAGGTGGTGATGTAAAGAAAGTTAAAGTATAAAGTAACATAATTGTACTAAAATGTAAATTGTTGAGTAAATCTCAGATTAATACTGTACCTATTGAAGGCACATTGACTGACACAGCATGGTTACTTTTGGTTAGTCCTGTAAGACATGCTGCTGTTATTTTCACTACTTTCATTTCATAAAACAAGTTTGAGTTTACTCCATGACACATCATGAAGCCCTTTCTTTAAACTGCCAATACAAGTTTGTATTAGTTATTGTGTTTTTCACATATCCTTCCTCTTTGTTAAAATCTTATCAACTTACTTCTTTGTATGAGGGTTACATTAGTTTAGCATTAACTCTGTTCTTCAGAAGGGTTAGATTAGACAAAGTATCCGTTGTTGCTCGACAGGCAGATTGCTGATGAAACAAAAACAGTGCATCGTGTAAAAGGCAGAACAGGATGAGACATGATTATACAGCTGTGCTCAGAGGCAACAGATACAGTATGTCAGCTGTCACAGCAGTTTGAGAGACTCTGTGAAATTGATTGACATAAGTTGTCTTAATTAATATCTCTGTGTTAGGCTGACAAAGTGTCACTTATCTCTTTCTTACTCTCACTCGGGTTTAATATGTATTATTTCACTGCTTTACTGTTACTGCACTCTTTATACAACAGATCTCAGTGGGCTTCCTATACATAATATGACTTATTGGTATATTTAGTAAACTATTTCCTTTTTTTGATTCTCCAACTATTGATCATGTTCTATACAAGACTTTTCTGGGTGTATTTTTGTCTCTTTTTTTAATTACAAGTAAACATAAAACATGTATGAAAAGACAACTTTCCAATTCTTGTGTATCATTACAAAAGTTAAAGTTACTTGTGGTATGTAGGTTGGCATCTATACAAAAGCAGTACAATTGACTTCCACTTGACATGTGCTGTAACAATATACATTTCATAAAACTATGTCTTAGATTGTTTCTCAGTCACAACTATTAAAACATTTGTAAGAATTTGACTTTGAGTGTATTTTGAGGGTTTTGTTAGATTTTCCCCTCTTTGTCTTTCTGTCTGATCAACCAACCACTTTTCTGTCCAATAACGATAGTTCATGATTTTACTTTATACAACTTGGCCTTTGTCATAGAATTATAATTACTTGAGAATATATTTAATAATTCACATGCAAATTTACCCAGTTGGTCAAAGTTCAGACCAGGCATGCAAATAGCCATTTTCACAGGATCATTAAGGGAGATTAGGACTGAGGGGAAAGAACAGACGAAGATGTTTTCCACCACCAGACTTTAAAACCACAGCTGGTCAAAATTCTCAATGGGCCATCTGACTGACATGTTAATTGATCTTTTACTGACTTTTAATACAGGGCAATATATTCATGAACTATGCAAAGAATATTTATGAGGCAATAAAAACGTAGATTGAATATTACCCACTCCCTTTGACTAGTTTGGGATACTCCAGACTTCGTAGTATTACTATTCGATTCATAGTTATTTGTATACCTACTGTACATTTCAATTGTGGTCTTGGATCCTTCCATCTCCCAACAACCTACTAATGCTGTCATCCTGATAACATCCATCCTCCTCTTCCTTTCTTTATCCACCCCCCCTCCCAACCACACTGTCCCTATACCTTGTCCTTTCACTTTTTTTTCTCCTCTGCTTTCCTTCACTTCCCCTTTTGCTCTCTGAATTAGCATAGACAGGCCGGAGGTGCGTGTATTCTTATATATTGATCCATCCATTTTTAATGGCCCAGTGCTTCCAGGAGAAGGAACCATCTTATGCAAGTTCCGTTGGGCCAGAGCTGCTGTCAGGGCTTGTTGCCACTACTTAGAGCGAGAGCAGACGACCTTGAAAGTGCATTAGGAGCCTTCCCAGGGGGACCTGTGCATCAGTTCTTCATGAAAAATCTCCCGAGAATTCAAGAATACTGGACACGTTTTGACATGTTGTTTGGTGGGATGGTAGCCAGGAAGTAGGTCCAGGCAAATCTTTACTAAAAAAAGAGTTCTGTTTCATTGGTACAACATTTTGACTATAAGAATAAAATACCAATTATAACTTGTATTCTGAATGTACTGGATGTTTTTGCGTGCCTGTTAACAGTTGAGTTTCGTTTTCATTTAGAGGAGGATTTTTCTTTCAGAGACATACTGCCACTCAAATCGGAGACAAATCAAAATTGCACAGCATGTTCTCTTCTAAGTGAGGGTGCCTATTAGGCCGGGAACCATGCACCCCACCCCTGGGCCCTGAGATCAAAGAGTGTCACTTTGGGCATAAAAAGAGAGACTGGCTGAATACCAGATACTGTATGATTCATCCATCACTCACTTGACATTGTATTTCCATACCCATTACCATCTGTACAGACTACACTTTCCTTGTCCTCTGAGCCTCTTTTTTGATTCCCTCAGTTCTCTCTTAACATCAGCTAATGTCCTCCCTGTGATAAAGGCAGTGTCACTAATGAAGGCTTCAGGCGCTTAATGACCAATCAAAACACAGTCTGCCGCGGTGGCAAGCATCTAATTGCTCACAAGTTGGAGTGTGTGCATTGGAAAGGGATTGGATATGGTTATCAGATGAAGACACAGATGAGGGACTAAGTAGAACATGTTTGAATACAGGAAACCTGATATTTAATTGTTAGAAATATGTTTCTTTACTTAAAACATTTGGAAAAATATTTATTTTATTAAATGCATTTCTCTCGCCACACACACACACACACACACACACACACACACACACACACACACACACACACACACACACACACACACACACACACACACACACACACACACACACACACACACACACACACACACACACACACACACACACACACACACACACACATAAATACATTACCACACATGTGGTACCATATTACACAACGTTTCATTTATAAATCACATAATTTACACTCATGCAGTGGTGCAGTTACAGTATGCAGTCATACACACACTCATAGTTACACACAAAAACATGCACAGAAACACAAGGTCAAGCCACACAGACAAAGAAGACCCACACACAGTATGTCTCACACATGCCACATATCTTGAGGAGACATGGTTCTCAGGCTGCAGCCCTTTGGGTTTCTTCCCTCTCTGACAGTGTGTCAGACGGGCCTGTTCTCCAGCTTCTGGCTCGCACTGAGTGAGAGACCAGCCTAATGAGATCACTGGCATCCAATTCGGTGAGGGTCAGTGCTCATTTTGAGCAATTCATTTTTAATTGGTCTCAAATCTAATCCATTTCATAATGTCAGCTCCTGTGCTCATCTCGCCCTGAGGCTACTGAGTGACACAGAGTGATTCCCTTGATGTTGTTAGCTTTGTGTGTTATTACATTGCCGAAGTGATTGAGGATGTTGCTGTGATTTCTGCTTGGTTGGTTGGTTGTTGTTGATGCAGCAACGCTACAGTAAACCTTTGCCCACTGCAGTGCTTTTGCTAAAACATTCATGATGATGTGTAATGAACCCGAATAAAGATATATCTCATGCTCTTAGAAGAGCATCACAACAAACTCAAGGATGACATACATTCTGTAAGAGTTTCATTATGTCTGCTGATCATTAAAAGGGAACCTTCATGTTCACGCACTTGACCCCAGCTCAGGAAGAGAAGAGAAGACGAAGCTTGTCAGCCCTCTGGTGTCAATGCTCAAGACGTAATTTATTCGAGAACATTTCAAAATGGCATAGTAGTATATAGTATTCCATAGTGCATACACATTTTTTTTTAATATAATTTGAAAGATTCTAAGCCTGTGTTTGGATTGTCCTCTCTTCTCCTTTTATCACTTTTGTCTCCCTCTATTTTCCAAGATTCCCATTCCTCCATCTAACTTGTGTGACCAGCTGCGCCTCCTGCTTTGCCTCCATCAAGATGTCACTTCTAATTTGCTGGTTGTGCTGACTCCATTCCTACTAGCAATCAGTGGAGAAGACATCCATTACTCCTAGTCGTGACAGGTCCCCTCACAGTCCCGTTGGACGTTAATGACACCTGGCAGAACACAGGTTTACTACTTAGCAAACTGACCCCCAAGAGACAGCCGATGGGGCCTATTAGGCTAACACACCATTGCTTGGTTTACACGGACCAGAACGGGGAAGGTAACACAAGAAGTCTTGTCATGCTCATGTCAGCCCGGCAGGGTACTTGCTGATAAAAGAGGAAAGTTGACTCAATTTAAATGACCGTTCTCATCTTACCAGCGGAAAAAAATAATTGAAAGAAAAACATTTCTTGTTGTACTTCCAACTGATGACTTACTAGTTTTAAAAATCATCCGTGAACCATCTTAGCCACACTTCGGGAGGTTTCTTTGTGAGAGTGGTTTTCTGTAGCTGTTCCTGTATATTCAGCCACTTCAAAAGGCTCCTTGTGTTTCTGAACTCTTTGGTCAAGGATATTAGGTTTTTTGTTGACCAGCAGCAACGAAGAGGCACTTCTGTCCTGTAAAGCTGAAGGAGGGATGACATTTTCTGAATACTCTGCTTTAGCACAAATGGTAGTAGACAAGAGACGAAATAGTTCACAGCTCAACTTGTTATCATATTATTATTGTGAGTTTATCATTCATATAATTTAAAGGTGTTTACACAGGTTTGTTCTGATTATTAGTTCTATGGTCTTTCTCCACATGCTCTAGATTTTAACATGGCCAATTTGTAACCTATGGTGAGTCACAGCTTAAAAGTAGATCTTCCTGAAATACTTTTATTGGTGTTCTTGTTTGATAGGGTAGGGGATATGATGTGCCCAAAAGTTTGCATCATGGTTCTTCACTGATGTGAGAAGAGGGGCGGATCAAACAGTATTTAGATATGGAATTAACCTTTGAGGTCTGCCAACACTATAAATAATGTTTTACGTGTCTGTGTTGTGTTTGTGAGAGGTTTCATTAAAGAAGATGCTGTTCATTAAAGAATATCAAATGCCAAAGTCAATCTCCCCTGTTTTCGTTCTCTCCCACTTCTCACAAGTGATATACGATGCAATCCATCAATCAGTTGAAGCAGAAAGTAATGAGAAATATGTTAAATGGGACCATAGCATCATTAACAATGGTGTGTATTTGTCATACTTATGTGTCAGTACAGCAAATGTGGTCTTGGATACAACAACTAAAGCCATAACTACGACAAATAGCAGTTTTAAGTGCTTTTCAAGTGTTATTAAATGTAGATGTTGCTGTAGCCTCGCAACCGTGCAAGATGCGGTCACAAAACAGTACAGATGTGTAGTTCAGATAGAAAAATGAAGGCTGAGTTCAAAGCTGGGTGTGGTCAGTTCATAAGCACTTATAGAGTAGAGAGGTAGAAATTGGGGAAGGGGCTCTTTACTTTCCCGAATTGGCATTGCAGCTGGTGTGATGTCATTTCAAGTAGGGCTGTAGTTATTTAACTTTGTTCATTATTCTATAAGCTAATTAGGCGAGCAAGGCTAAATCTCTTTAGGAGCATTAACACTTCAAATAACTATGCTGAACCACCAAGAGGAGTCATAACTCTCATATTGCTGCATGTCCGCAGACATTTGTGATTGTACAGTGGCACCATCATTAGGCAAGCAAGATCTCCTTACAGAGGGTGACAAGTTTGGACCTGAAGCAATTTGTGTAAATTACCCTACAGATAAGGTAATAAACTAAAATGGTGATGAGGGTCCTTTCTCCTTCCCTGAGTACAAAGTTTGGGCTCTGTGATTTACAGTTCATCTCATATCGTTTCCATTTAAAATGTTCCCCTTAATTAAGTGAGGAGTGCTGAAAGACACATTTGTGTACACCTTTCTTTAATCAAACATTTAATCTTACTCTTTACAAGAAGTTAACATTCCCAAAAATGTTGAATATTCCTTTGATGAATGTTTGCTTGTATTCAACCTTACCTTATTTGTACTTTATTTGTCACACTCACAAATCCATGAAACAACCGCTGGAAGAACATTGTCCCAAAAGGAACCAATCTGTGGACTCGGAAAAAAACATGACATCACATAAATGATTGGTCTCGGATAAGACTCAAAACAGAAGTTATAATGCACAGGGCCTCAAATCACAGAGAAAGAAACTATTTCAACACAGAGTCTGTTTCTCAATCTCGAGGAAACTGGCTTCCAAGCCAATATTTCAAGGATGCTACGTCATCGAGTGCCGCCGAAGGACTGTTCCAATCTCCAGCATACTTGGAATTCCACCGAGGCCGCGTCCTTGGTTTGGGGGTAATTTCGAGGCTGCCCATGGGTAGACTTCGCGTCCTTAAAATCCCCACAATGCTTTGCGCACGGACCAATTTCAAAAACCCTTGCGGAGAATGGCTGAACCGACGCAGCACACATTTAAATGTAAGTATGTAGTGGCGTAGAACATGTGTTGGTAAATATGTTACTTTGTTACATTTGTTTGTAATCACCAAAAATGTGTTCCGTGAAAGTAAAGCAAGTTCATAATTAGATAGACATCGTGAGGTATTTATTTTCTCTATAAAAAAGTGCATTTTGCACAGAATGTTGGTATTTGACACCCATTGATGAAAAGCAACACATATCTGAAAGCATCATTTGCATCCCTTAAATGCACATGTGTTTATGTACCCACAAATCCGAGAGACTTACCATCATCCTTGATATGAATTCAAGGGTTTACCAAAATGTTGAGGGATGGAGGAGGAGGAGAAAGATAGTAATGGCAGTAAAAACATGGCTGAGCACCTGCCCACAAAAGATGGCTGCCAGCTAATAAAGCAACTCTACTGCTCACCGCTGCCTCGTAAATCCATTTGTTCTGCTGTAGGCTTTACAGCGATGTAAAAGGAACATTTGACAAAAAAGTTAATTTATGAGTGATGCAAACATGCATATGCTGTTAGTTATAGTTTTTATAGTTATAACAAGCTTATACATTTGTAGTGATTTGGTTGCTCATGTTACAGTGCTAAGACAATATCCTTCATGTGATTTGTTAAAGCTCTCATTCACAACTAACCAGAGCAGGAGCAAGTCACTACGGTGAATTTATGACCGAGCTGCTGGTCAATTCTCTCATGAGTTTTACGCTAAAGTGCGTTCAAATCGTTTTTGGCATCAAACATTAGTGGCTGCTCACGAAAATAAAGCCACATTACACCCATTTTGGATCAAATTACCTTCAGGGCCCAGTTTTCATGTAATTTGATGTTTAAGTCCCTACTTGGTCAGAACTGAGTAGCTTTTATGACTGAGCTGGTTATTAAAGAAAGTAAAAATCAAACATGTTCACGTTTAATTCTCCTTGGTGGCTTGTTTCAGGACAAAATCTTTGACAGAGTACTTTCAGGAGGAAGAGGAGGATATGTAAGTAGTAGGGCTGAACGATATACCATGTCATGGCAATAACCGCGATATGCGCATGCGCGATATTCACACCTCAGGGACGTGCGGTTTTATTTTTTTAAATGCTAACGCACTTTAGCACAGAATTCAAAATAAAGATACCCTTATTACTTATCGAAACTGCACATACAATATATCCGATTAAAGCTGAGACTCCACAGATTATTTAAGTATAGTATTCTAAGCGATCCGATCTCGCAACAGGGGAAGCAAACACAGACATCACAACACGTACCTTTACGGAGCTTTTACGGGAGATCGTCTCACTGTAGCTGTCAATCTGATCAAAAGACGTGTTCAATGGCATTAAAACGAGAAAAAACGCGGCTGAATCGGTTGATCCATAGGTTAATAATGTATGCAGCTTCCGGTTTTGGCTACGCGTCACTCTCACTCCTTATTTGGTAATGTGTGTGTATTAGACTGCCGCATAGCCACGACCGGAAGCTGCAGCCACTCTGGTGTCTACCATTAGCAGCTAACTTTTGTGCCCCGATCTTTACATAAAAATGGAATTATGGATTATAAACAATTGCTTCAAAGCCACAGATACATTATTAACCTATGGATTAACCTATTCAGCCGCGTTTTTTCTCGTTTTAATGCCATTGAACACGTCTTTTGATCAGATTGACAGCTACGGTGAGACGATCTCCCCTAGAAGCTCCGTAAAGGTACGTGTTGTGATGTCTGTGTTTGCTTCCCCTGTCGCGAGTTCGGATGACTCAGTGATGATACAATATAGCTAAATAATCTGTGGAACCTCAGCTTTAATCGGATATCTTGTATGTGCAGCTACGATAAGTAATAAGGGTACTTTTGTCTTGAGTTCTGTGCCAAAGGCCGTTATCATATTTCGCTCAGCGGTCATTTAGATGCTTCTTATGAGACTTGTGTTTTGTTTTGGTAAAAATGGTTTGTATCGTCAGTTAGCTGAGATTATTCCCGTTAATCTGGTATAACACATTAATAGGTTCTTAAATATTAAGATCCCCTGAGACACAGTGTCGTGAAAAAAAAAGTAAAGTACCCGCCGGGACCTTGGGGCTTAACAGGTTAAAAAACCCGCAATATATATCGCAGGGGAACAAAAAACCGCAATGTCAGATTTTTTCAATACCGTGCAGCCCTAGTAAGTAGGGTCAGGAACGTGCACCCATACTTACTGAGCCTTGTCTGATTTGCTGATATGGTTTCATCGCAGTGAGGTCTTTAGTTATCTAACTGTTTTTCTTTGGTAAAAGCTTTAACCAATTATTGCCATAATTGGACCTTAATGCTGCACAGAAAGGGAACATTTTCATTGCATAATTACATGATGTGCACCTGATAACACTTCACCTTGGTCATGTAGGATTTTGAAGTACTTTTCACAATGTTGTGTATGCCAGATGAACGCAGTTTGATCATTTTTTATTTAATCTTTATTTAACCAGATAAAAGCATTGAGATCCAATCAAATTTTCAATAGACAAACGAAACCTAGAAGTAGAAAGCTTAGCCACTGGCACAAAAGTACCAAAATCCATTTCATTAAACATTTTTGAAATGAAACAACCAGCAAAACACCTTTTTTATGTGTTTTAATAGATTAATGTTTTTTTTTAACATGAAAGCCAGTTTTAAATTGTTAAATTATTAACTTTAGCTTCATATGACCAAAACTAGCCTTACAGAGTAAATATCCTCTCTGTATCATTATTAATTTCATGAAACAATGTTATGTTTTGTTATAATTTTTGGGGAGTCAGGAACATACTATAAAAATGTTTGTAACAAAGAGACCTGGTCAATGTATTATGTAAGTGTATATGTATATATTGTATTGATAATGATCACCATTTTCTAAATTAGATACAGAAAATTCAAATCTTACAAAATAACCATATAGACTTGTACCAAAGAAAGGGGGGGGAAATTACAGGCTGAATATGTGCATGTGAAGCCAACAGTGTTAACGGTTGATTGCTGACTAGCATGGATGATACCAAGATACAAAATATCAAAGGCCTTTTGTGTAATTACACAACTAAAATAATAAATAAATGAAGTGAAGTGACATTTGTTAAATATTTCAAGTAAAGAACTTGTTGATTGACCAATAAGGCAAGTTTATTTTATATTTATACATTTATAAATAAGGTCAATTGTAAAGGCAATGGAAGAAATACATTTTCAAGTGCAGTTTAGGTCCTAATAAAAAAAAAAACACATCTATTACTGATATTCTATATAGAGTATCATTATGTTTTTACAGCACCATTTTATTGCATGTCTGATATACTGCTTTATAGCTCCTATCAGCTATTGAGTATATAGTTAGAGAAGCACTGATGTCATGTTTGGCTTCATTCCTTTCAGTGAAAAATGAAAATGCACGTGTTCAGAGACTTTATAAAGTAGCAAGCACATTTTTCCAAGATTAACATGGTCATAATAAATATACTACTTGTTCAGTGGCCTGTAAAACTACTGTTTCCACATATCTTGATCATCAGGTGGCACAGACAGCTGTGAGGGAATGAGCTGAAAAGAAGCCAGGACAATATCATACTCACAGTAATAGATCCATGGGGGGGGGAAAGGCTTGTGAAAGTGGTGGAGGGGAAAAAACAGATGAGGAATACAGAACAGAAGAACACGATAAGAGACGAAAGAGAGCATGAATATTAAATGAGTAAGACATATCCATGTTGTACTTCAGTTGTGAGTTGGTTGAGTTGAGATTGAAGAACATAGTAGATGTGTGCAATAGAATATATTGTAAAAAGTTATATATATAGATAAAGCGCTTCACAGTCCATTTACCAGTTCATTTCACCCTTACCCAAAATATGCACATGAGAATGAAGGGATATTATTTTATTCATCAAGTGTCTTGAATCGCTCAGAATCATGTCATATTTCATTTATTTATTTATGAAGCTTCCTATAAAAAGTCAGATAGGAGGTGTTCCCCTCGGAGTGTTAACACATAGCTGTACCAGATAATTGGATACTGTAGGTTTTAAGATCTTGGTTCAAGCTTCAGTCAGTTGGAAGTCATCCAATATGTCTGCAGGTCACCCTTGAAAAAGAGATATTTTGATCTCAAGGGGCTTTCACCTGGTTAAATAAAGGCTACAAACAATGTCCTGGCTAACCATGCAAGGAATCCAAGGTGTCAGTGTGCAAAAACTACAACATGGCTTTTGTTGGAGCTTAATTGTTTTTTTAGGAGGGGGGTTCCAAATAAAATCAGGCAAAGACATTAAATACATATAATCAAACCAGCCAATAACAACACACATATGCTACCAACAAGGGATCCAATCCTGCTTGAAGTGGGTGTGAATGTTGGATAATTATCTTTGAGAGTAACACGACTATCACTTCTGACAGAGTTTACTTACGCTCCTCCTACGTGGTATTCAGATTTCCATGGAGTCATAATGACACCGGTCGAGTCAGTTTGATTCACGACAATATTCATTTTATTAAACACTCCTATGTCAAATTTGACCAAACCATCCCATCCAATAGTGTTTGTTTAATTTTGAGAGAGAAGACTAAAGACATAGCCAAGTGAGAACTATCCTAAGCTTCATCATCGTATCAATAAAATAACATATGGGATTTGATAATAAGGACTTGACAGAAGGTCTTTGGTGACTAGACTCGCCAGGGAGATTTGTAATTGAGAGCCGTCTGAACTGAAGACCAATTGAGAGAAGTGATTACAAGGATGTATCAGAATTACATTACAGGCCTAAGCATTGCAAATAATAGTCATAAAATACTGTTATTACACTTTACAGCCAATCTAATACCTAATCTTACACCTATCAGAATGTCGAACAACAACAGAAACTCATGGGTACTGAGAAGCTCTGAACAAGAAAACGAGGCCAAAGATGTAAATGAAAGTGTATTCAAAATCAAAAGACAGCTGGGAGGAGGAAGAAACATGAGTGAAAGTGCTGATAAAAAAAGCCTCTGGTGAGGTTTCCGTTGACCTTTTCTATATGACATAGCAAAGTTGATGTTTGTGTGAGCTGATGAATTGCTCCTGGATTAGTTTGAATGTCTGTCTTTGGAGGTGAGGGTGTTGCATAGTGCCCATAATTACAAAAGCAAATAGTTTAAGCACCATGGTTTTATTCAACAAGATTAGAAATGTTTCAAACAAAAGATGAGTTTTGCTCAGACAAACGACAGCAGAAGGCTAATGTTAACAATTACCAACATGTGTTCTCCTTCTCTTAAACACTGTACCAAATGTGTAGCTCTCTACAGCTTCAAATCAGTTTGTCATCTCAAATGTACACGATAACATTTCAAGTTTGAACCAGATGACATTCTCAATGTTAAAGAGCCTGTGACAGCCTCCCAACAACTGTTGTGCAATGAAATATTGGGCTACTAGTAATCTCGAACCGTCAGTTTAAAAAAGAAGGTGCGATACCGTTCCGATAAATATCAATAATTTCGTCACGTCAATGCGGGAACTCTTCACTGTGCGGCGAGAGAGCCAAACACGGACAAAGTGTGTTGTCATGCGTAGAAATGGTGAATTACTGAGTTTAGGCACGTTAATAACGTTTTAATGAAGTTGACTACAGTATATTCATATTTGTCAGTGCTTTCATGTCAATTCAGCGAACATAAAAATAAATGATCGTGGTGAAGATGAGGATTAAATTAGGATTCAAAATCGGTAGTGAGAGCTGCTGAATTTCCTCCCGTCGGATGTGATATAAAAACAAATCGATTATTTTTGTAGTTGTAAACTCAAGTGGATGAAACTACATTTGCTTTCATGTCAATTCGGCGAACATATGATACATTAAATGATCGTGAGGATGATGATTTAAAAATCGTTTGTTTGAGCCGGTCTGCATTTCCTGATGAGAAAACAAACCGATGCTTTTTGTAGTTGTAGTACACCAACATGGATTAAACGTGTGGGTTTTTTACCACAATGTTGGGGAAATTAATGGATAAAATGCACGGATTATTATTATTATTATTATTATTCCCACTCCGATCGGGACACTAGGTCCACCGTTTCCCCGCAGCGAGGCTCCCCCCATTGACAGTTTACGTGGACTGGGCTGGGTGCAGTGGCGGACTGGCCATCGGGATTCGAATCCCGATGGGCCGGTACCGAAGTGGGCCGGTCGGATAAGTCACTAGCACATCCCCCACTCCCCCCATTGACAATTTACTAGCGGTACCGAAGTGGGCCGGTCGAGAGTCCCGGGATGATTTTTAGATAACAACATAAACCGATCCTTCAGCCTCATATGAGCTCTCAGACACGTTCAAAATTAAACTGTCATCACTGTTTTAGCTTGCTGCTGTGTGCGCCATCGTGCGTTTACATGCAGATGCTGGGATCCGGACGGTGCAGCTGGAGCGCTGTGCCCGCAATTTAATTTAATTTAATTTCATTTCATTTCAAACCTTTATTTAACCAGATTGGTCCCATTGAGATCATAGATCTCTTTTTCAAGGGAGACCTGCTGCATAAAGGTTCCACATGAAACATAAAACAATAAAGGACATTATACATTATATTTACAGGATACATAGTTATAGACATTTACAAGTGCCCATTGTATCAGCAAGCATTTCATTTAGCCTAGCTTTAAAAACATGCAGAGGAATGAGATTGCTCAGTTTCAATTCTTGCTGAAGATTGTTCCAAGCAAGTGGAGCTGCGCACATAAAAGCTGTCTTACCTAAGACAGTCCTTGCTCTTGGCACATCTAACAAGACTACATCATGTGACCTCAGACAATAGCTGCTTGCAACTCTCTGTGTTATCAGAGAGCAGATATAATACGGGAGTTTACCCAACAAAGCTTTATAGATAAATGTGTACCAATGACTGAGCCTCCGTACAGAGAGTGATGGTAAACCTGCCTTGGTGTACAGTGTACAGTGATGTGTAAGCGCTTTACAATTTGTGACAAATCTCAGAGCACTGTGATACGCAGCATCCAATTTGCTCAGGTAATTGGCAGGTGCATTCATATAGACCAGATCACCATAGTCCAGCACAGGTATAAAGGTCACAGTGACTAGCCTTTTCCTGGCCTCAAGCGAGAAACAGGACTTGTTTCTGAAAAAGAACCCTAGCCTAACCCTCAGTTTTTTAAGCAGGTTATTGACATGAAGTTTAAAAGAGAGACGATCATCAAGCCAGATACCAAGGTATTTGTAACAGGCAACAACTTCAAGTTTTGTTCCTTGCGTAGTTACAATATCTAAAACAGGCTCTGGTGTCTTCTTAGCTTTTGAAAAGAGCATTACCTTGGTCTTATCCACATTTAAAAGAAGCTTTAATTCAGAGAGCTGAGTCTGAATAATGTTAAAAATAGCTTGTAATTTAACAGCCTCTTTAATGGAGGGACCTGCACAATACATCACAGTATCATCCGCATAAAAATTTAAAGTAGCTTCATCCACATTATCACCTACACTGTTAATATATATGGAGAATAAAAGTGGACCTAAAACAGAACCTTGTGGTACACCATTAGAAATGTTTAACCATTCAGAAGACAGTCCATCAAAATGAACACATTGGGACCTTTCAGAGAGGTAGTTCACAAACCACCCACTGCATGGCTGGACATGCCAATACTGAGTAGTCTCTGCTTTAAGATGAGATGATCAACGGTGTCAAATGCTATGGAAAGGTCAATAAACAGTGCTGCACAACTCTGCTTATTATCTAAAATAGTAGTAATGTCATTCACCACTTTCATTGTCGCAGTGATGGTGCTGTGTTTCTTTCTGAATCCTGACTGATGTTTAGACAGGATATCATTTATACATAAAAACTCCTTTACTTGTTCACTCACTAAGCAATGACGTCACACATAATTTGGCGGGACTTGAAGAATCCCCGAGAAGATCCAGAAAATGGTCAACATTGAAGGGCAGATTAATGGTTATCAAAGTACAAATATCCAAAATCAGTTCAGTAACGGTTTTCAAGGGGACAATATGTACTCAAATTGATGGGTTTGGATGATGGGGGAAAGTCGTGTCACAGGCTCTTTAAGGCAATTTTTGTTTGCCTCCAGTCTTTTTCTTGTTTTGTCTCCATCAAACACAATGAAGTAAGGGTCCATTCTACTAAAACTTTTACGTGTTATTTGCCCTTCACACTGCTTAGAAAAAACTAAAGATTATTTAAGGACTCCTCTCCAGAGGGAAAGTTATACAGAGAGCCTATTATTTTCTGTCCGAAAGAAAAACTGGCCCCTTTTAGCTAAACTGAGAACAAATTGAGTCCTCCCTTACCTAAAGTTGACAGAAAATAAGGATACCATTTTAACATGTGAAACACAATCGAAGCATTAATAATGATTTTACGTGAAGAATGCAAAGTAACTTGAATACTTGATTAAATTGTACTTCATTGCGACACTTAGCCTGCTTTGTAAAGTGATAGCTTTGCACAAGCTATTGTTGAATTTGTAAACCTTTTTCTGAAGTACCAAAATATGAGGCATGTTTGTATTGAGAGGTATGAGTGAACTCCCTTTCACCTAAAAAGTTTCAGCAAATTCTGGAGGACATTGAGCTGGCAGTTGGTTTTGCTTTTGAAAATCCTCTTGAAAACCCTTCGACTGATCCCCTGTACTGATTGAGCAACAGAGCTGATGAGTAAGCTTTGTCATTTATTTCCAGGCAAATAAGATTGAACTTTGTGTGCTGTGAAAGTGAGTTCTAGCCACTATATTGAAGATTGAAGATTCAACTTATTGTCATTACGTAGTACAAGTACTATGTAACAAAACGGTTTCTCTGCATTTGACCCATCCTAGTGTTAGGAGCAGTGGGCTGCCATTATGTATGGCTCCCGGGGAGCAGTGATGGGAACGGTGCCTTGCTCAGGGACACCTCGGTAGCACTTGGTCTCTCCGGGGCTTGAACTAGTGACCTTCCAGTTGCCAAGTCAAGTCCCTATGGACTTTGCCACCACCGATGAGACCATCAACATATAATCTAGTGCAGTGCTTCTCAAAGTGTGGTCCGCGGACCACTGGTGGTCCGTGAGCGCCCCCTAGTCAACCCAGTCTCACGGCATTTCGTGTTCACCAACACGATTTTTAATCTATTGATTCGTGTTCACCATCACGATTTGCCCCTTTTTTTCGTGTTGCACAGCACGATTTTAAAAGCAATGTATTTCTACTGGTAACGTGTTTCGTGCCTGCAGGCTGCAGCACGTCTTTTTCTCCGGTCGGGTCGTGGAAGACCGGAAGCTGTGTGGTTCATAAAAACATGTTCTTACTCAATATCAAGCCACAATTATTGCTTTTATTTTAAATCGTATAATTTCGGACTTTTGTTGCCGTCTGTGAGGAAAATAAATGGGGCTCAGAGCCTCAGGATACTGAAATCTGTATTTTTAAATATTTGTTTCCTTCTAATTTGTTATTCTTTTCAAAATAACACACTGTTATTTACTCACCAATAACACACAATTATCCTTGCTTTTATTTATTGGTTTAATTCCATAATCTCGGGCTTTTTTGGTGTCCGTCAGGAACTGAATTTCAAAATAAAAATAACCGGAAACAGACGTAGGCCTATAAGGGACATTTCGAACATCATTGCGATTGTCAACATTTCTGAGTTTAGGATGGCCGAAGACACTACACTACCCATAATCCCCAGCTATCGTTTAGGACTACAGTTCCCGTAAGGTTACGCAGAGCGTCAAACAGCTGTGTGAAATGGAACGAAACCACGCCAGACTATCCAAAACTGGAATCGAACACCCTCCCAGAACTACACATGCTGTCTATTGTGTTTCGCAAAATGTTCTATGGGACGTCTCTACTGAACGTTTTCGTTTTTCCCACAATTAGAAGTTGCCAGTATTAAACACATTGATGTTATCAAATGTAAAACATATAATTAATACATGGGTGAAAATCGCTTGTGTCCATAATGCGCAGCATTAATATATACCCACATGACAGCTCATTGCTACTTTGTAATTCTACTCCACTACAATTCAGAGGTTAACCTGGTATTTTTACTCCACTGCATTTATTTGAGTTACTTTGCAGATTCTGATTAATTATGTGAAATATAAACAACCCTTAAATCAGACTTTAGTTACACCTGAGTAAAATTCAGGTAAGGTGATTGTCAAGTGCCAACAATCAGGAGAGATATTTGATAGTTGGTGCTTGAGAAGACTAAACATGTATCTGCAATTGACATGAATGGAAACAAGTAATAAAGTATATTCATTACTCGTTATTCTCTACTAATAGTTAATTAAAGACTGTATATTATGGCTATTTTGCACATCCATTTCAAGATTTTCAAAGGTTTATTGACATATCATACACAACTACGGTGTAGTTATGCAATGAATGAAAAACTTGGGTCACAGGTTCCTCAACAGTGCATTACAAGACATCTATCAATATGTTTGTACCTCCACCATTAAACTGTCATATTCTGCACATTTCGTATTCTATCTACATACATAAGAGTATAATTAATGTGTATAATATCAGTTAAAATAAGTGCTTCAACATAGTTAACATTGCAGGAAAGCAATATATTAGACGTTAATTACTTTGTCAGGCTTAATATTTAATATTTAATGTTTAAATAAAGGTTAATCCGTTTTTCTGTTTTGCACCTCCTCCTATTAATATCTGTGTACATCCTGCACTAAACTGTTTTATTGTAGAGATCACTTATAGTATCTTCTTTATTTTTTATATTCTATATTTCTATATTTATACTTTCCCCCTATGAAAGTATGTACTCTTAATATTTTTTTAATCAAATATAACACATAAAAACAATAATTCAATAACGTGCTTTAACCACTAGGAGGTGAACACAAGGTGCACACAGCCATAATAACTTTGTATTATTAGTGTGTATGTACAACATCTGAAGATGTATAGTTTTATGCATGCTTTCACATAATTTTACAGCATATTGCTATACTATTTCAGACTCAGTATTTACATTCTTACATTCAAAGAAAATCAGTAATATCTTTGAAAACTACAGTCCTTTTCTATCAGCTGTGCACCGTTATGGTGTAAATATAACCTATCTATGAATTAGATCAAATGTAAAAGTCAGCCGAATTAGTGTTGATACTGCAAGGAGACGTATTGTGTGAAGAGAAATTGAAGATGTTGTTTAATTGTTGATATATTTATGATCCACGTCAAGTATTCAGTTTCGGCGCCATTTCTTCCAGTGTTTCCAAAGGTCTTCTCATCAGGGCTCTCTAAATAAAGAACTACGGCAGATCTGTAATATTTAATGCAGCCGAACCGTGTATTACAATGCCGTTATGTGATGACTTTCAAAGAGAAAAGCAAGAGCACTCGGAATTAAGTATTATTTTATACTTTTAAAATGTTTTCCGGATTTCATATAATATAAACACCAAATCCCAGCATGCATTGCGGCTAACACATCCAATCAGCGAGCTTAAAACTATAGCTGAGGATCTTGGGTAATCGCTCGAAATGCCTACGTCTGTTTCCGGTTATATTTATTTTGAAATTCAGTTCCTGACGGACGCCAAAAAGGCCCGAGATTATGGAATTAAACCAATAAATAAAAGCAAGGATAATTGTGTGTTATTGGTGAGTAAATAACAGTGTGTTATTTTGAAAAGAATAACAAATTAGAAGGAAAAAAAGATTTAAAAAATACAGATTTCAGTATCCTGAGGCTCTGAGCCCCATTTATTTTCCTCACAGACGGCAACAAAAGTCCGAAATTATACGATTTAAAATAAAAGCAATAACTGTGGTTTGATATTGAGTAAGAACATGTTTTTATGAACCACACAGCTTCCGGTCTTCCACGACCCGACCGGAGAAAAAGACGTGCTGCAGCCTGCAGGCACGAAACACATTACCAGTAGAAATACATTGCTTTTAAAATCGTGCGGTGCAACACGAAAAAAAGGGGCAAATCGTGTTGGTGAACACGAATCAATAGATTAAAAATCGTGTTGGTGAACACGAAATGCCGTGAGACTGGGTTGCCCTAGTGGTCCGTGAGTATATTGGTAACATTTCACATTTGAAATAAATAAATAAATAAAAGTTTCCCGCACTCTCGCGGGTATATCTCCACAATGGAGCGAGCTTAAGTTTCACTTTCGATTGCATGATATAGCCCAGCGCAACACCTCCATCACACATGTTCTATTTCGTATATGGCTTCGCCCTCTAAGGCTATCGCTATTGGGTTATCCCTCTGCGCCCCCGCGCAGCACTGAAACACTTGTAGTCCACGCCCACCCGCTAGGTGGGCCCCACCCTCGGGCCTCCTTCCGGTATAAATAGGAAGGTGGCCCGGCAATCTGCTCCCTCTTTTCTTCAGCAACCAGCTGTTTACTGAAGCACGAGAAAGCAACAGCATGAGCAATAAAGAGTGTGTCCGTATGTGCCCTTCGTGCAATACAGGCTACATTATGAGCTATGATTTGCATCCGATATGCGCAGCCTGTCTGGGGCCAGAGCACGCGGACGCGGCTCTCAGCCAGCAGGTCGCATGTCCTCATTGTGTGCGTCTTCCTTCATCCGACAGGAAGCAAAGGGCGGACGCCCTAGCTGCTGCGGGTGAGGAAGATGTCTGGGGTGGGCAGGTGCCCATCCAGGACAGCCTGTTTATGGAGGCGAGTGCGGGGCAGGAGTCGGACGACTCCTTCCCCGCCTCCATCCAGGGCTCGCCATATGGCTCTCCCCTTCCCCCTCGTCCCCGGACGGGGGAGACGGGGTCGGAGCGAGAGTCAGAGGTGGCGGTCGAGCACGTGGTCCCCTTCTCCGTGGCCACAGCGCTACCGGCATTGGGAGGCATCATGCTGGAGCTGCCGGAAATAATCGGCAAGGCAGCAGCATGTAGAGGTCTCCCCGTTCCACGAGTACGGGAGAGGGTGGCTCTGGATGACATGGCGGGCGTGTTTTCCCGGGTGCAGACGGGCAGGAGTGATCCGATCTGGCCGCACTTCCCCGCCATTAGGCGTTATCAGGAAGGTGCAGCGGCGAACCCGAGGAGCTTGAGGGCTCCGGTGGCCTCCCTTGTCCCCTTCACCAAGGTGGAGGGTTTCACAGATGAGGTTTTCCCAACCACCCCCGCTCTGGAACCGAGCTTAACGGCATTGTTCGGGGTAAGACAGGCCAACTTGGGCGCCGGACGGTGCCCTATGTTGGCCGACCCCAAGGACCAGTATGTCGCCCGCCAGGCTGACCGCGCGTACCAGTGTGCGTTCCAGGCATCAGCAGCGGCAAACAACATCGCTTTGCTGACCAACTCGGTGGTGACGTTGGTCGAGCGATCCACCACCGTGGCTCCAGAGGAGTCGGAGGAGATCGCTAAGGCGGCCAGCACGGCGCTCACGCTGTGCGCAGCCGTGGCGGTGTCCCAGGCGAGGATTACGGCATGGATGACACAGATCCAGCGTCACCTCTGGTTACAGCAGGCAGCGGTCAGGAAGGTCTTACTGGACGCTCCGATCAGCTCGGACGGGCTGTTCGGGCCCCAGTTCCTGACCATGGTTGATTCCATGAAGGCGGCTTCGGAGCAGGCGGAGGACATCCGCCAGCACGTCGGTTGGCTCCAGCCAGCGGTGAAGCAGCAGCGACACCAGCGGCAGCAGCAGCAGCCAACCCGGCGGCAGACGGACAGACACCAGCAGCAACAGCAGCCGAGGCGTCAGAATCGTCCGTCAGCGGCGGCTGGGGCACCGACCCGCACCTCCAGGGCACCGTCCCGCACCGACGAAGGCTGCGTATGACCTGTCGGTTAATAGCCAGCCGGGTCCGGTACAAAAGCCTGCGCTATTTAATCTATCGATTAATAAGCTGCGGAGCACAATAATTACACCATCTGCCTCCAATCTGATGATTAGTAGGCGGCATGGTTCGCGACAGATTTCTGATGGTTATGACTCTTCGGTTATTAAACCACAGATCTCGCGGCATTCTTCTGTCCGAGATACGCCACCTATACACGGTCATAATAAGCCCATGAGAGCAGTGGTAACGCCTCATGTGGATATTACTGCACACACCTCCATCCATCCTCTGAGCGTGTACACGTCTCATGATGCGAGGCGGAGTGATACACAGCGTGTGGAGGCCTCCGCACAGCCCTTGGGTTGTCTCGAGGGCTTTGGAGTGGCTCGTCGTCATGACAACCACAACACATCTCGAACAGGCGCGCCCGCTGTCAGAGTGTTTCTCGGCGTGGCAGCGCCTGTGTTTGATGGACGGATGGATGCACAGGCTGATCAGCAGAGGGTACACCCTGCAGTTCGCCTCCACCCCCCCACAGTTCAAAGGGATACAGGTGACATGTCTAACATCCCGAGAACAGTGTCTTGCGCTCCAAGCAGAGCTACGGGAACTCCTGTTGAAAGAGACTATTTCCAGGGTTCCCCAGGAGGAAGAAAATCAGGGGTATTACTCCCGCTATTTTCTTATCCCGAAAAAGACAGGGGGAATGAGACCCACTTACTTCCAGGGAGGAAGCGGCTTTACAGACGGTATACTCCTATCGCATCTGTCAAAGCGGGGTTTCATGATCAACTGGGAAAAGAGCTGTCCTGTTCCAGCCCAGAGTATTGTTTACCTGGGGTGGAATTGAACTCAGCCCGCATGAGAGCACGACTCTCACGGCAGAGAGTGGAAACGCTGACAGCTCTCCTTCAACGTGTCATACCACGCAGCGTGGTGACGCTGGAAAAGTCCCCACGTCCTGTCAGAGGGGGTTCCCCTGGGCAGAGTTACGTCACACATCTCGGTGTTCACAGACGCATCTCTCTCAGGGTGGGGAAGAACGTGTATGTCACATGTTTTTCCACATAAATGTGCTGGAATTGATCTCCGTACGGAGAATAATTCAGCACTTTGCCCCGTTGCTGCGGAATCAGCATGTGTTGATTCGCACAGACAACAAAGCCGCGGCGGCCTACAGGGCAGGACACACACCGCCACTCATCCCCTGAGCGTGTACACGCCTCATGATGACAGCCGGAGTGAAACGCAGCGTGTGGAGGCTTCCTCGCAGCCCTTTCGCCTCACGGGAGGCTGACGGCCCGTCCACACAGCGGCGTGCGTTGACGCTTCCCCATTCACTTTGAATGGGGTGACATCACTTTTAGCCGAAATGCATCGTGGGAAGCGACGTGGAGTGTAGCTGGCGTGGCTCGCTGCAAAAGTTGAGCAATGTTCAACTTTTGACGCCTCGGTGAGGAGTCAGCCAATCGAATCATATGCCAGTACAAGCTCTAGCCAATCAAACCGCTGCTTGTGTGTCAGGGGCGGGAGATTCATGTGATTGGTTGTTGGTCGAGTTTCAGACACGCCCGCCGGCAAGCGTCAGCGCACGCCGCTGTGTGGACGGGCCGTGAGTGCCCCAGCGGCAGCGCCACGGCGCCAGGGCTCGCTGCAGGATTCTGCTGGTTTTAACCTCTCGGTTAATAAACTGCAGAGCTCGCTAATTAAGCCGGCTGCCACTAATCTGTTGATTAAGTAGACAGCAGGGCTCGCTGCAGACGCCTGCCGGTTTTAACCCCTGTTAATAACCTACAGAGCTCGCAGCCTTCCTCTGTCCGAGATACGCCTCGTACACACGGCCTTAATAAACACGGCCTTAATAAACACATGAACGCCGTTATAACGCTTCATGTGGGCAGCACTGCACACACCTCCATCCATCCCCTGAGCGTGTACGCGCCTCATGATGAGAGTCGGAGTGAGACGCAGCGTGTGGAGGCCCCGGGTTGCCTCACGGGCAGCAGCGGAAGGGGCTCTGGCGTGGCTCGTCACCAGATCTGTCAGTATTCCACATGCTGACGATCAAACAGGTGCTGGAATGTGTTCACCAGGACGACTGGTTCACTTCCACCTGAAGGATGCATACTTCCACCTGAAGGATGCACACTTCCACCTGAAGGATGCATACTTCCACCTGAAGGATGCATACTTCCACGTACCCCTCATCCCGAAACACAGGAAATTCCTGCGTTTTCTCATTTCAGGGAATATCAGACCAGACAATCGTCTGCCGTCGGATATTTCCTGGCTCCTCCCATTTTTGTGTAGAGAAGGCTGGAGCCGCTACACAGAGGAGGGATGAGAGGGTGGTTTCCTCTGGACGACCTGCTATTTGCTGGCTCGCTCCAGGGAGGAAGTCGCTTTCCAGAGGTTACATCTCGTATCGCATCTGTCAAGCCTGGGTTTCATAAGAAATTGGAAGAAGATAAACTCAGCCAGCAGAGCGCGGCTCTCGCGGCAGCGAGTGGAGGAACTGACAGCTCTCCTCAAGCATGTCACAACCCACACAGCCCTCTCCGTGACGCAGCTGCTCGGCGTTGGCGTCAGCTGGTCACGTGATGATCCCCCGGGGTCTCTTCCAACAGGGGGACACACCAGAGGTGGTTCATTTGCTGCAGAAGCCTGCTGTTTTAAACCTATTGGTTTATAAACTGCAGAGCTCGCGGCATTCCTCTGTCCCAGATATGCCTCCTACACACGGTCACAATAAATCCATGAGCACCGTTATAATGCCTCGTGTGGACAGCATACACATACCTCTCATCCTCTGGGCGTGTACGCGCCGCATGATGAGAGACGGAGTGAAATGCAGCGTGTGGAAACTCCCTCGCAGCCCTTTGCCTAAAAGTGTGAGGCGGTGTCGCAGGCGTATGTCTCGGTTGAGCCCCGGAGAACATGCGCACTCCACCAGAGGAATTCCTCCTCCGCGGCTTTGCACGGAAGAATGCCAGTGGAAGATATTTGCACGGCTGCATCTTGGTCTTCCCCCTGTTAATTTATTCAATTGTATTTGAGGGATGTTTCCCTTTCCTCTGACGCACCCCGTACTGGGTGTCCTGTCAGAGTGAGTGACGTCAGGGAGCCAGCTGAGCGCCTCTCTCCTGCCTCTCGGCACACAGAGAGCGGCCTTTTCCCCTCGTAGGAGAGGGATGTTCCCCTTCCTCTAATACACTTCGTACGAAGTGTCTGATTAGAGTGAGTAACGTCAGGGATCCAGCTGAGCGCTCTCCTACCTGGCTGGCGCGGAGAGAGCGGCTGTTCCCCCTCTATGATCGCAGGATAAGGTGGGACCTTCGTCTCTATTTCTCACAGCGGTCGGTATGTATTGTCCCAGCCTTCACCCCGTCAGGAAAACAGGTATGTTTGCTATGTTCCAGGGACGGGGAGGTGCCATTACGCATGGCACAACAGGCAGGGATGTGTTATTGAGTCTGTGTGTCTGTGCTTCTAGTGCTGGACGGACCCAGTGGGGCGCAGACTACATCATGCTTCGCCCTTAACCCAATAGCGATAGCCTTAGAGGGCGAAGCCATATACGAAATAGTACTGGGGTTACCTAATGTAACCCAGCTTCTATGAGTAATGGCGCAGCCCTCTAAGCGCTGGGCCCCACTGGCTCTACGAATAGCTGAAGAAAAGTTATATTGTATGGGAGCAGATTGCCGGGCTACCTTCCTATTTATACCGGAAGGAGGCCCGAGGGTGGGGCCCACCTAGCGGGTGGGCGTGGACTACAAGTGTTTCAGTGCTGCGCGGGGGCGCAGAGGGATAACCCAATAGCGATAGCCTTAGAGGGCTGCGCCATTACTCATAGAAGCTGGGTTACAGTAGGTAACACCAGTTTACACTTGTTTGTACCATTTGCAGGCGATTTGTAATCTGTTCTAGAAAAACGATCTGTTTTTGGATATTTTTGGAGTTAGGTGGTCCGCGAGTAGTGCTGCGTACCGGTACGCCGAACCGGTACTGGACTTGTAAAACGTTTCGGTTCAAGTCCGGTTAAAACCAGAACGTCGGGAACCGGTACTTGGACTCGCAAAAAAATAGCACTTACGTATATTCTGGTGTCTGTGGTTATTTAAACATTCCCTGATAAACGTTATTCAGCGTCAATAAATGAGTGCTAATCCCAGTGTGTTCAGTGTACAACATCACATGTCATTTCACCTTCGATTCACGGTTTGAAAACGTAGCATTTCGCCACATGCTAATGCTAACCGAAAGTGAAGAATTTTCAGAATAAAAGTATTAAATTAATAGTGTGAACTTTCGGTTTTTTCAGAATAAAACTGATTTAAATTAAATAGTGTATTTAATTCAAAATTACGCCATATCAACGTTGATTTTAATTTCTAACAGTATGTACATCACTATGTATGTAGTATGTACTGTATAATGTACACATGTAGAGTTGTAGAAAATACATGGTGTACAGACAGTACAGTACACTCTGACTGTACAGTCAGTCACTACAGTTTAGCCTATACTGTATAGTAGGTGTGTAACAGTGTATGCGTATAGTCTACTCTACACTCTACCTTTCAGCAACGTTTTTGGGATTTAGGCTCAGTCAGCTCAGGGACTGTTTGGTTACTTTAGTTTGGTAAATGAAATAAATGTTTGAACTTTGTAGTAGTTCACTGTAGTTGCTGTCATAAGTCATTTGTAGACTAAGTGGCAAAAAGTGTTTTTTTTACATTTGTACTTTGCAGAGAAATGTAGACACAAGTTGGAAGGGAGCACAATAAACCTGACGAGTTTGAATTTGAGTTGATTATGAGTTAATTTTCAATTGATAATTAGCTCACAATAAGTTCACTTTAGTTACTCACACAACTTGACACAAGCCATGGGTTCAGGTCCGGACTTATAAGTCCGGACCTGAACCTGAACCTCTGGACTTGAGTCCGGACCTGAACCTGAATGTGAGTCCAGGTACGCAGCACTATCCGCGAGTGTTTTTTTATTGGTTAAGTGGTCCTTGGTATGAAAAAGTTTGAGAAACACTGATCTAGTGAATACATAAGATATAATGATCAGGATGGTCATTGTTACAATCTCATCTTTTGTTATTTCTAATGTAGTTCTTTGAAGCTGCAATCATTTGTTGGGACGGAGTTTTTAAATACGCATATATCCACATACATTGCTAGTGACTGTGTTTATGCCAGTATAGTGGAACATTAACAATTGCTAATATATTTCTGCCACATATTACTTGTTAGATGCTTTTATCCAAAGCGACTTATATACTCAGTACTGTGGACAATCCCCACAGGAGCAATTTGGGGTGAAGTGTTTTGCCCAGGGACACAACGACATGCTGACTGCAGTGGGGTTTGAACCTGTGACCTCCTGATCACATCACCAAGGCTCTATCCACTGTGCCACACGCCTTACATATGTAATCATACTTTTTCTAAAACTCAGCCAAGACTGAAGCCAGGATAATTTCAATCGACATATATTGTCATGTTTGAGATGTAATTGCCCTATGTATCCTACTTGTTACCACAATAGAACCTTTGTATTATAATCAAAGTGTGTGCTACTTCTTCTGGGGTTTAAAATCATGCATAATAAAATGTACGTCTCTCAGAGAGCTCATTGCCAAATTAAGGGGGTCACAATATTAAGTATTTAATGGAATAGCTCATCACAAAGATAATATTTGAAAAATTAATAGGTTTTGCCCTTATTGTGCCTATTTTTATCATCAGATCGTGTGCATGTGTGGGTCTGTTTGTGTGTCTGTGTAAATGAACCAGATCTACAGTTCAGTAGAAAGTGGAAAAAGGTAAATGAGGTATAGGCATTTTGGTGGTTATTTTGATAGGGCAACTACTGTACATGCATGTGTGTATTAATGTGTGTATCTTTTCACCAAGTCATAATATGGTAACTTATTTCCCATTTTTCCCATTAGGGGATAGGGGAAATTATTACAACGCCCAATGAATAAGTATAGCATGACGATTGATTTGAGAATATCTTAACTAAGTCATTAAAGTAAATGTGAGTAGTTTATTAAGAAACCACGCAGAATAGCTCACAATTGAAGGGTGTTTGTACCCCCTTCCCTTAAAGCAAGGACTAGAGTGCTGAAATCTTTCCGTCAAGCTAGCTGTTTATCTGTTAGAGTTGTGTTGATGCTAATATACTCTAACATCTCACATTCTTTCCTAATTTAGACGTAAAGGTTCGCCCAGAAACACAAATAATGTTCACTTAAACTTCTAAAATCCAACATTGTTCTCAATGTGAACATTTTCAGCAAGAGTTGTGGGATGTTTCTCCATTTTAGTTTCTTAAAGTGTCCAAAAATGCTTTCTCATCAATCCAAAAAGTATATTGCGATAACACTTACCTTCCGAGTCAAAAATCCCTGCACACAGACACAGACACACCCACGCACACACACACACACACACACACACACACACACACACACACACACACACACACACACACACACACACACACACACACACACACACACACACACACACACACACACACACACACACACACACACACACACACACACACACACACACACACACACACACACACACACACACACACACACACACACACACACTCCCTTCCTTCTTCCCCTCCAGAGTGTGTCTCTGTTCCTCTCTCCCCAGTCGGGATTATTTACCACTACATCCAGCAGACTGAAGCTCCACAGCTACTCTGCCTCGGGAATGCCTGCAGCCATGCAGCAATCAAAGCGAAGCGTCATCCTCTACCACCTGCACCCATGAGACCAAGGGAACGAAGAGGGAAGGAGGGTAGAGTGGAAGGGGAGGGGGAGAGGACGGCTAGGGTAGGGAAGGGATAGAAACAGGGGGATGGCAAAGGAAAGAGAGATACGTGAATCTGAAACCTCTGGGACTCGGTAAAGAAGAAAGAAAGAGTGGAAGGATGAGAAAATGAGGAGAGAAATTTGAAGCAAATATATTTTTCCCTCATCGGCTCCTTGGGACCGAGAGACGGAAGCAAGTAAGGATATAAGGAGGAATAACAGATAGAGGGGTAAAACAAGAGGATTAGAAGATTGAAAATTGATTGCAAGATGCGTAAAGAGTAAAACAGAAGATGAAATGAAGGTGGGACATACTATTTGTTGACAAAATCGGGAAGAAAAGACGTAAGGGAGAAATTCAAAAAAGGACAAGAGGGAAAAGATAGTGAGAATGGTGAGATTGAAAGACTAGAAGAAAGCAGGAGCAACAGGTCAAGTAAAACACCTTTTACTCTGCTGCCTTCCCAGGGGTTTCAGACTCTCGTCTGCCCTAAAACCCTGCGGCCCAAAAAGAGTAGAAGAGAGAGAAAGAACAATGAAGACACAGGAAAATATGAGAATGAGAGGAGGGAAGAGAACAAGAATACTGAGGCATTCAAATTAAAAAGCTGGAGATGGGAAATGGATTGCTTCAAAGGAAGTAGCTCAAAATGGGTGTAAAAAAAGTCAGAAAGGTTAAGAAACAGGAAACAATATACAGATAGGAGACAAACACGGAGGATGAAGAACATGTATTGATATAAATCTGGTTATTTAAACTTTTTTTATTTCAAATTGATACTAGCTCCAACCCATATCTGGACAGTGTGTATCATGTGTGAAAACTGAATTTGGTGTCAGACTTTGTTTTCAGAAAAGCATTGTGAAGATTTGTAACGGTTCACAAACATTTTGGTTTGGTACGTACCTCGGTTTTTAGGTCACGGTTCGGTTCGGTACGTTTTCAGTACAGCAGAAAAAATTATCACAAAACATAAAATATATATTTTTTTTAATTATTATTAAACTGTGAATAATGTATTCACTCAAATAAATACAAAATATAATAAAATAAACATTAAGGTGCAGCATTTCGATGAACTGAAATAATCTGTATTTGAACTTTACTGTACTAGTACTCACAAAACATAAACTATTAGTTTTGGGTTTTTAATTATTATTAAACCGTGAATATTCACTCAAATAAATACAAAATATAATAAAATAAACATATAAGGTGCAGCATTTCGATGAACTGAAATAATCTGTATTAGAACTGTACTGTACTAGTACCTAAGCAGCCAGTTTGACATTATGACTTACTTGTCATTGTATTTTCATGTTTTTTTTAAGAAAGATGAACTTGTCCACATTGCTTGCCGAAAGGGCAGATCTGCTGGCACTAACAATGTCTCCTGCTGTGGAGAACACCCTCTCGCTAGGGACAGAGGTAGCAGATACAGCCAGGTAGCGCTTTGCTAACATGGCAACAAAGGATATTTGGCGTTTGTAATAGCTTTGGCTCGGTCTGAACTGTTTGCGAGTGGTGGAGGCTTAAACGCTAGTGGGAGTTGGGTCTGCACTTCAGTCTTTTTTCTTTTGGTACCGGTAATATTCACGTTCGGGTGATGCCTTTTCAAATGAGTGTGCAAGTTGTATGTATTGCCAGCCGCGTAACCAATTGTAGTTGAACAATGCCAACAAACAGCTTTGGTTCGGTCCACCTGTCTTTGTCCGTCATCCTTGTACGTAACTGCGAAACCAAAATGTTCGCAAACCGGAGACTTCAATGATGCTAGAGGATTTTCGTTATATTCGTTCGGTACACTTCGGTACACACGTGTACCGAACCGAAGGTCCCGTACCAAATAATTTCGGTACGGGTACGTGTACCGTTACACCCCTAGTGAATACGCTTAAAGGTGGCAAGAATGCAAATAGCAAGAGGTCTGGCAAGAAAGGCCAGGCATACCTGATGATGGAAATGGCAATAGGTTGTTGGAAAGGGATGTCATGTGAGCAGGACTTGGCATCTGGTGGAAGGTTCAAGAATGGCGGGTCAAAGGAGAGTACATGGCCTGGGGGAAGTGAGCAGGAGATGGACAAAGGGACAGAGAGACAGGAAAACAACAAAGAGAGGCCAGACATCCCATCAGTCGGGTCGGGATCTGGGAAGGAGCAGAACACCTGAGGTGGATGGCCTGGGGGCTGAACAGACGCGGAGCTGAGGACCGCAGGCAGATGGCCTGGGGGAAGAGCAGACATGAAGCCAATGGGGAGGAGGACCAGACAACAGGGCAGAGGAATGGAGCAAGTCTGGAGGACGACCAGACAACAGGGCAGAGGAATTGAGCAAGTCTGGAGGACGACCAGACAACAGGGCAGATGAATGGAGCAAGTCTGGAGGACGACCAGACAACAGGGCAGAGGAATTGAGCAAGTCTGGAGGACGACCAGACAACAGGGCAGATGAATGGAGCAAGTCTGGAGGACGACCAGACAACAGGGCAGATGAATGGAGCAAGTCTGGAGGACGACCAGACAACAGGGCAGATGAATGGAGCAAGTCTGGAGGACGACCAGACAACAGGGCAGAGGAATTGAGCAAGTCTGGAGGACGACCAGACAACGGGGCAGATGAATGGAGCAAGTCTGGAGGACGACCAGACAACAGGGCAGATGAATGGAGCAAGTCTGGAGGACGACCAGACAACGGGGCAGATGAATGGAGCAAGTCTGGAGGACGACCAGACAACAGGGCAGAGGAATGGAGCAAGTCTGGAGGATGACCAGACAACAGGACAGATTCAAGATTCAAGGCTTTTATTGTCATTCGTACATAGCTACAGTGTAGTTATGTCGATGAAAATCTTAGGTCCCAGGCTCCTCCAACAGTGCAACACAATAAAACAGATACAATACTGCAAGTATGAATGGAGCAAGTCTGGAGGATGACCAGACAACACGGCAGATGAATGGAGCAAGTCTGGGGGATGACCAGATGGGGTGAGCCGCTCTAGAGGATAGGCAAGAATTTGACCAGACTGTAAGAGACACTCTTGAGGATGACATGGAGGTTGGAAATGTAGGCTAGGAAGACATTGTGGAGATGGGAGAAGACCTCCTCACAGACAAGACTTCTCTGGAGGACAGACCACTCAAAGGTCAAAGGGCAGCTGAAAACGTACTCACAACCTGACTGTATTGGACCAGGGGAGAGCTAAAGAGTAGTCCATCGCCGAGCACTTCACTACGTTGTTCTGCCTTAGAAACATAAAGGGAGAACATGTTATGGGTGCCTGTTGGCTTCTCCTCATCACATATTTGTCCCCATACTGTAAACCTGGTTTTAACATATACTCTATCGAGAAAATGACATCCCATCCAAGTTAACAAGCATTTTTATTGTGTCCTTTCTAAGTTCAGAGTAGTTCAATGTTATAATGTAAATAAGTACGTCAGGGTTGGCACACTTCAGTGAAACTTGCCACATCTCTGGTCAAGGGAACCAATCCTAAAGACGTAGTCAGATGACCTTTCAACTTTCTGGATGGATTATTTTTTTTCTCAAGAACGTGGTCACTCTTTACATATTGTACTCATTAGTGCCCAACATAGAGGTGGTCTGACTGATATGCTCACAATCTGTTCTGCATGCATATATAACCTTTATGCATTAACATGGGATTTTCATGCTCCAGATAAGACAGCCATGTACAGATCACATGTTAAGATATCAGATGTACAGTATAATGAAAGACCCAATTGAAAGGCCTTTAAAAGCCTAAACACAATCTAAATGGAAGCTGAAAGAAAGCTCCAGTTTAAATGGAGACATTTAATTTGACAGCTCTTTGAAGAATAATCATCCAGCGTTTAAGTCTATAAGGTCTCAATAGGATTTTTTAAATGTGAAGCTCCAATGTATTAATGCTCTCTCTATATATATATATAAACTGGATGAAGAGAGAGTTTTATTTTGCCTAGAGAAAAATTAATTCCTCAAAAACAAAAAATTATCTTTTTTATTTCACCTTCATGTCTATGTTGATATATTCGTAATCTAAAACAGTCAAACCCTTTGAAGCAGGGTTTCAAATAAAGTGAAGCCACAGTGTACCGCCTCCAGCACAAGCTTTTCCCCTAATAGCTGCCAATGCAGAAAGTTAAGTCTATCCCCAATTATACCATGATGAAGTTAGTCTCTCTTAATTGCCATTAACGTAATTATCACACGCAGTAATTGCCTTTTAAAATAATGGGCACCAAAACGGCCCAATAGCTGCATTTTGATAAGCGCAACAGCTAAATTAGACCCATGAATGTTATACCTGACTGATAAAAATACACTTGGGAGTGATTACAGTAAACCACTGGAAAAAACAAGTGATGTGATCATTAATGCTTAAACTGCATGGTTTACCCATTTGAAGCGCAAGAGCACGCCCATCTGATAGACGGATCTGTAAACAAGAGTGAGCTAAAAAGTGAGCTGGTTATTGTCTCCAAGGCGATCAAACGAAAAAAAAGAGGGAAGTGAAAAGAGAATAGCAGTACGAGGAGATGAGGAGGCGGCAGCTTAAAATGAAACCAAGATGTGAAGGAAAAGAGGGAAATGACACAACAGGGAAAAGAAACAAATGTGAAATGTGAGAAAAATAACAAGAGTGCAAAAGATAGAGTGAGCAAAAGAGAGGGGCCGATGAAGGAAGGGGTGTCAGGGTGTCAAGATGCCTGCTGGGCCTCCTGTGAAGTGACAGCCCGATAAACACCTGAGACTCAGACGATGATGATGGGCGTCAAGGGGCGAAATGCAGCCTGGCTCTTGCTCTCGCTTCCTCTTGTCTGGTGATAATGGTAATAAACAGCAGCATAAATGAGCTTGCCACCAGTGTGTGTGTGTGTGTGTGTGTGTGTGTGTGTGTGTGTGTGTGTGTGTGTGTGTGTGTGTGTGTGTGTGTGTGTGTGTGTGTGTGTGTGTGTGTGTGTGTGTGTGTGTGTGTGTGTGTGTGTGTGTGTGTGTGTGTGTGCGTCTGGGTGTGCGTGCGTCTGGGTGTGTGTGCGTCTGGGTGTGTATGTTTGCATCATAAATGAGCTACCCTCTTCAGTTTGACAGGTCTTTATAGATGGTGTGTGCATTGCTGGGATAAAAGGCAGATCTATTTGTGCCTCATATTAGAGGAGCGCATGGGTGGCCATCATTTCAGCTTCCACAACCCTCCCATCTTTTCCCTTCTCTTTTTCCTTTCCCCTGCCTTCTCTATCTCTCGGTCTGTACTTTTTAAGGTTTTTTCTCTTTCCGTTTTCGTCACCTCAAGTGTGATATTTACTATGTTATCAGCATTGGTCTCCCTTTTCATTTTGCTGCTATTCATCCTCATGTTTTATGGTATTTTGTTCTACTTTCATTGCCAGTGCTCTTGAAGATAAGCTCAAAATGTGAAACTGATATGATATGATATCGTTAAAGGAATGGTCCACTCATTAGATAATTAATTAAAACTTCAGTATTTAGTGAAACGTTATGTTTAAACCATACCCTGAAGAAATCAGCGATATTCCCCGGTAAATAATTATTTTATAGCTCTTTTTTATCAAGACCTGTATATTCCGTCTGGCCGCCGCCATGTTTGCCATTTTCAGTAGTCACGTGATGGTCGCGACGTCATCCATGCGTTCACTTTGTCAACACACGGAAATATGGTGGAGTATTTCAGTTCGGACTCGTCAGCAGAGGAACAAGTTTTGACCAATGTGAAGAGATTGGATGGGGGAATTCAGCCATACATATCAGTATGACAATACGACACCCTCTGTCCTAAGACCCTCACATCGTACAAGGAAAAACTTCCGAAGAAAACCCACAGTTTAAAGGGAACATGGGAGAAACCTCAGGGAGAGCAACAGAGGAGGGATCCCTCTCCCAGGATGGACAGACGTGCAATAGATGCCGTGTGTAAATTGAAAAGATAATACATTTGCAACATAGGTAGTCCAGATGTTTGGAAATGCATGTGTGTGTATAACAGGAAGATGATATAAGATACTATGTATGCATGTAGTACCACCCTTGCTAGCGATTCCCTCTCTAGTTTAGCATACTCAGCTTCGTTGTCCCTGGCCATAGAATCACGATTTTATGGGGCCGGAAAAACTGGGGGGAAATACACACTAGCCGGTACTACGCTATATGGAAAGGCCACCAAAAACTGTCCTGGCCTGGACGTTAAAACGGGGCTAGCCGCTGCAATGGAAATGCGCTATAACATACCTTATTCTTACTCCGAGCACTACTTCTGCTCCTCCGTCGCTTCACACTTGCAGAGGGCGATTTCTCAACTGGCCGAACTGGTGTCCTGGTCGGTGATGACACCAGAAAGACCGATGGTACTGCATCTCCATTGAGTAATGGTTGTTCTTTAAATCCCATGTTATGTTTGATCATACTCTCAGAGTAGTCGTCCGGAAATGTGAAATGTTCGCTGCATACATGAGCCTGTAAATCTCTCGGTTCGGGCCGGCCACATTTCGCTAGCCACTGCCTCCGAATGTACTTCTTATGCTTACCTTTTGGCAACAGATGGAACCGAGCATTCCGTGGATTGTTCCTATCAGAATTGTGGCAATATTTTGCGATACAGTGAGGCATATTTGAAGAGAGAAACTACAGTAAATAACATGGAGATCAACGTGTCTTCGAAAACCAAACGCATGGATTACGTCACGTCCGGGAAATGGCGGCGCCCACAGTGTTGATGTTATTTCGGTATATAATCAGTTTAAAATCACTGATAATGTCATCGGATTAAAAAAAAAAAAGAGAGACTGGCAGAGACTGGTCTGTTTTATCGGATGATAATTTAAAAAAAATGAGTGTCATGAGCATACCATTCCTTTAATGATTGATTAATACTTAAAAGTGGCCCTCAAACTAACAGTGCAACAGAATAGTTAAGACTTTTCTGAGTATTATTTTGCAGTCAGGGCCATCACTAAATTGGAATTTATTGTCTGTCATCCTCCTTGTCCGAGGATGAAAGGGTGACAAAGGGCTTAACAATGTTTGAGTTTGATTATGTCTCCTGGAGTGTTTACAGAGACCTACAGCAGAACGAGTGGATGTATCAACTGCTAGCCATGTGTGTGTTTGTCTAACAAGAGTGTGTGGCTTCAGCGAGTTATGTTTGCTTTCCCTGAGAGCCCTTTCTGCGTGTGTTGTGGTTGGTCTGTGTGTGTGGGTGTGCACATAATGATCTTGCAATGAGAGAAAACGTGACAATACACAGAACTGGCCTTGGTCAGCTAAATGTAGGCAACAGCTTTAGTTAAGGGCTGCTCAATTATGTTTTTAAAGTTGTACTTTTTAAAACTTAGAATAGAGATTAGATATGGAGCTTTTGGCCTTGTTATGAGGACGGAATGGACCCATAATTGGATAGCAAGTTACTTTAACTCTAAAATAATCCATCATAGCTTTGAATCTGTGCCTCTATGAGCAACAGCAAGATTTGGGGATTAGCCTGCTTGCAAGGAGCTCGTTGACCTTTATTATTAATAATGAGCTTCTAATAAATTTCTGACAGGGTTTCTGAAGGACATTACTTTGGTAGATCTCCGTTTACCATTATACTCACAGACATTCAGTAGTTCAGTTTTTTATTTCTTATTTTACATTTATGAAAAGACGATCGTTGTAAATTAAAAATAAATCTGACTTACAACGTTACAGCAATTCAGGGCATTGTATTGTGCTGCCAAATTATCCAAATCAGCTTAGTACATGAGAAAATAGATGAATCCGACAAGGTAGTGCATGTGTATGTGTGTTTGTGTTTCCCGACAACACATGCAATGTATTGCTGGCTTCACATCTCTGAGCGAGAAGATCAATGGGATCAAACAGCCAGTGCTATTTCCTGAGAACCACATGGTTACTGGGAACCCTGGACCCAATAACAAGCCAGACCAACACTCACACAACCACATGCCACACAAATTGCATCAAAAAGTAATTTATCAAACCGAACCTGGCCAAGTGGGAATGAGACCATCGAGGCTAGTTCCGTTTAACCAGAAATGCGATGATGAAAACCTGCATGCATTCGTGTGTGTGTGTGTGTGTGTGTGTGTGTGTGTGTGTGTGTGTGTGTGTGTGTGTGTGTGTGTGTGTGTGTGTGTGTGTGTGTGTGTGTGTGTGTGTGTGTGTGTGTGTGTGTGGTTAGGAAAGTATATGTTTCATAGATGGACTGCATTTAGAAATCACTTTTTAAGTCTTTACAACTGATCAAAGTTTGTTTTCATATACAAGTCAGCATTCACACACATTTATAAGGAGACAGAGGCTGACATACAGGGTGGAATTTGCTCAGGGAGACAAACATACACGTACCGTTGGTCGTGCAATTGGGAACAACTTGGGTTTTAGGCAAGTATCTAGCCTATACAGCGCCATGTCAGCTGCACAGGCTGGAAATGAAACCACTGACCTTCAGAGCCTGATTCACTCCTTGTGGCACTGATATATTTATTAACAAATATCCCCCTACTTCTTTACTGTATGTGCTCGACTGTATAGAAGTTCCTGTAGAGAAGAGTATCACATTCTCCAACTGAATTAAAGAGGTCTGAATAGAGACCAGTGCCATCCGTCTTAGTGTCAAAAGGCCTATGGGTGGCTTAGCAAAACAGTTGTTAGCAGCAGGAGGACATGGATTCAAGAAGAAAAACAGAGAACAAAAGACAACCTTTTAATGATGGCAGTTTCTATTATATCGCTTAGTAATTATGCCACAATTTTCCCCTGATATCATTTTGCTTTCAAGTCAACTTCAATAGGAAGTTGAGGGGAGAAGATGGCACCGGGAAGTCGAACGAGTTTATTAGAACTCCCTTTGACAGCGAGTTGCACCTGTTTGGTGGTGTTATTATATACTTCCAGTTGAACTTGTTTTTATTATTATTTGTGTATTACTTTTTTGTTTGCCTTCATGTCTTTGATGTTTTCCTTGAACATTTGGTCCATATTTTTGTTGGTAATTGGAGTTAGTGCTGAATTTGTGTAGACACTGCTGGAAACCTGACCATTCAGAGAACAATGGGGGTTTTTTTTCTGTTAAAGAAGTTATTTCTGGTCATGAGTTGTGCTAGCCATAAACAAATTGTCAACAGAAGTAGAGGTAGAAATATTTTAGTATAAACTAAGAGGCTTCAGCAGTCTAAAATGTACTACTTAAAGCAGTTTTTTTACGTTCTTATAGATTCCTGCAGTTGTTTAGGGTTGTAACCACATGGTTGAAAAACGGGATTATTTAATGTTTTTTTTTTCCAGTCAGCTCACACTAATCATACACAAGGGAGCAAACTGAACAGTAAGAACGGGTGCAAAGAGACAGGAGAATAATGTTTTCTAGCACATATTCATCAAATGGGACATTATTGTCGGTCCAGTGCCATTTATGTCATTTTTTAATTAAGTCTGCAGCTCTAAGACCTATTAGGCAACACTGTATACTGCCGGTGCCAAAGACTGACCAACTGGAATGACAATTAAATATCTCTTTAGAAAAGATTAAGAAATGGCCCAGATAGATAGACGGCTAAACAGTTGATGTTGATGATATATTTGAGTAAACACAGTCTATAGGTCTATTAATTACATTTTAATATCTTTATATGCATATAAGTAATGCCATTATGCTTATACTTTAACTCATGCATTAGTTAAAGGTATGGTAGGTAAGAATGGAGAAACTAGCTCGAGTGTGCTAGAATTTGAAAGTACACAACCGAAAAAAATCTGCCCCTTCCTTCAGACTTCCTTACAGAGCCCCTCCTCCAACATACACAAACGCACACATGACCAATGAGGGCACGAGATAAGTTTGTGCACGAGGTGGTACGCTGACAGGCAGGTAGGCCATCCAGTTATTTTAGCCGGGCCGACTCAGATGATTTTAAATGACTTAAACAGTCATATCAGCCCTGAAAATTAGAAAGATGAAATAGATAGTGACATTTTCTATGCGTCATCCAAATTAAAGTGAAGATCAAGACACTAGTGATGTATGTATGAAGCAACTTGGATAAAATAAATCTCCCAAATGCCTCTGTAGACAATAAGCATCAAGATGACTAATGAATGTGTTACACAATGACATGATGAGGGAGGCTGTGGCTCAGTGGGTAGTGTGATGGACATCGAATCAGTGGGTACCAAGTTCAAACCCCACTGCAGTCAGCATGTCGTTGTGTCCCTGGGCAAGACACTTCACCCCAAATTGCTCCTGTGGGGATTGTCCACAGCACTGAATGTATGTAAGTCACTTTGGATAAAAGCCTCTAACAAATTACATGTAATGTAAATGATGAATACACACAGTTTTTCTCTTCATTCAACGTTTGTATTACTCCGTAATGAGCAGAGATGAAGCTGTGCTTTTCAAGACACTCTTGTAATGTTTGGAGCTTTACCGTGGGAATATCAGTCAAACATGAGAAGAAATAACTCATTGAAATGCTGAGAGCAAACCAGACATCCAACCAACCAGCAAGTCAGTCAATCAATCCATCACGCAGCCAGTCAGTCAACCAACAAGTGTATGACAAATTGAATGTTTCTGTGTGCCCATCATCCATTCAAAAAAGAAAATCGAGCCCATTCAACCTTGCTCCTTGATTTTCTTCTTGATTTCCCCTTTTTCTTTCCTTTCTTTCTTCTCTTCCGACTCTAAGCAGTCACTGACTATTTCAAATCCCCCTCGTCATACAGACTTAATGCAACAATTTAGAGCTGGAGTTTTATTCACAGTGTATGCATTCAAGTATCCTTTTAGCCAAATGAGGCATTGAGAAGGTCTTTTGAGAACGATAAAAGGTAAGGTCTCACTCTTTCTCTTCTTCTGTTCCTCTCCACATTTGCTCCTTTCCAGTGATATCCCTGATTCCACATGTGCTGAGTGTGCAAGATTGTGAAGATTAAGGTGGGCCAGGGATTCCTTCTACCCATTGTGATCTACAATGGTGTAATGTACTGAGAGGCTTGGTCTTCCCTTGCAAAGCCTTATCTTACAGACAAGCTGTAGTATACAAAACACAGACATCAGCAGAATTACACTTGGTGTGTTTCCTGCAAATGTTCTGCCAGGCCCACCAGCCATCCTTAGTTCCATTTTGTTTCTGGGCGTTTGCCTCCTTTCTGATCTTCAGCAAATTAACCACATGCTATGTTGGACTGGTGTCAGGTGAAATCTTTGTCTAAACATTTTGTTAGGGATGATAAATGACAAGTTGATCTTTGCAAATGTGATCTGCAAGAAGCAAGCCACCAAGCTCCCACATCATCCATTCCAATTATTGAACGTCGATCAACAAAAAAGAATATTGCCCCGCCTTTCCCGCCAACAAAACGTCATATTCCTTCTGTTGCTCATTTACACATGCTGTACCGTTGGCACTGCTTGCACAAGGCTGTGCAATGAGTTTTAAAATTGTTAGGGAAAAAAAACGTCCAAAAAGAAAGTCAGATTGTGTATTGTCTCTATAAGAAAATAAACCAACTTCTCATGTGTTTTAGTTAACGAGTTTAAGGTCTAAATTGCTAGGCTTTGCTTCAACGTCATAGACTCCAAACCAATGGGTCAGGTCATGTTGAAAACATCCCCTTTTTACTGGCCATGGCTACATCCTGCCATACTAATTGTTAAGAGACAGATGTGGAAGTGATGCACAAAACACAAGCAGCAGATCATGTGGTGAGTTTAGCTTTTTTTAACTTTATGTAAATAAATATATATAATTATTTGAGTTCTAAATTGTAAGTGAAATTCAGTCTTCACACTATACATGTAATGATTCCTTCATCTTGCACAGTGGGGGTTGTCTAGATTTAAGAATCTTCCTATTATCATTTGTGAGAAAGTATCTTTTTGGAGATGCTGGGATTTGTCCAGCATCAGCAGTGTTGGGCTTAACCCCTCACACCGGAGATGCAAAATGCTGCACACAGCGCTTTCAGAATGAACAAGAGATCCCTCAGAGAGCTCACACTCTGCTCTTCCTCCGCTTAGCTGGACACATTGAAGAATGGTGGCAGGATCACTAACAGGAGTCCACTATAGCTGCCACATATCACAGAGCGAGGCTCCTTTGGTGGCTAGATGAAAGATGATATCAGCCGGTCAGTTGTCATCTGGTGTCATCGTTTGTATTGATTCAGTGACAGATTAGCCCCAGGGGGGAGCAGACTGTGTCTGTTGCCTGTTCTTGCTTCCTGCTTTCTTGGCATGACGCAATTGACATAGGGTGTATTGATTGGGCAATTATTGCAACACTTGAGACAGCTAGGGTCAGAGAGGTGGGAGTATAAGAGCATGGGTACATGTGGTGTTATAGTACTGCGAAAAATCATTCTGTATTGACGGTGCACAGCTACGCCTTTACACAGAGGCTTAATCAGATGGGGAACACATGCCCTCCCTAGGATAACATTGTGATACCAGCAAACTAAAAGGTTTACAAGGAACATGATGGAATTGATCCCTGCTTCTCCTCAGCTCAACTACTTGTTCATTAGTGTGGGCAGCAGCGGTAGGCAATCTATTGGTACATCTGACTATTGATTTGGAGCAGAGAACGTAGAGCCTTGCTTAGTAGGGTAAAGGACAATGTAAACCAACAAAGAAAAGAAAAGCTTTTGCGTTAAGAGAGGAATCTAGCGAGGGCTTAATTGTTTGTGTTTGGAGAAAATACTTTGGCCTCAGCGAGCTCAATAGTCTGTCAAGCGACTCAATATTCATGTGGTTCACCAAATGTCAGAGCACCTCCAGCTCTGTCAAAACCAGTCTGTTTTGACGTCTTATGACACCAATCTGTGTGACATAAAATGCAAGTCAAGGCACCGTCAAGGGGCAAAAAGATTACTGTAAATGATCTCGTAAATCAGCCTGTGTTGGCAGTGTGTCAGAGTGAGGGGATCTTGTGGTGGCAGCTGACACACAAACACTCAAACAACTATCACGTATACTGCCCTACTCCCTATCAACTCCAGAGGGCTTTAGTGAAAGGACCGCAAAGGATGTTAAGAAGTCTTAACTCCATGCTCTAATTGTCTTTTGTGCTTTAGCAACACTTGGGCTGGATGAGCATATCAAGACAGGATTATAGCTTTTAGAAACTGAATCGATAAGAGAAGAGGAAGTAAGGTCCTCTCATGTACAATTAATGTACTAAATGTATCTCGGTGGATGTACGAGAATGTATACATGGCTATATGTTTGGGAGTCATGGCAGCACAGAGAAATCACTAGATTTGGCAGCAAGAAGTAAAGCACATGAACCATAACAAATCATTATTTTGTTTGTAGGGAGAGAAGAGTGACACAAATAATGACTATATAATGAGCAGCAGGAATAATGAGTGAGCAACCACCACCACACCATCTGTACCACAGCAGCACTGTGAGGCAACTACAACTCACACACAGGACTTTACCTACATGTAGTTTTATAAATCCTGTCAAATAAAGTTGAACTTAAGATGCTTCAGAGCCTTCCTTTAATATGTATAATACTTTAGAGGGACTGTTAATGAATGTAATATATATTATATAAACCACTGGCTTGCTGACAAAGATAAGGTGAGGAACAGAGACAGACTGAAGAATAATGAAACAACACAAGTACACATACATAAACATGTGCATACATGACTGACAATTACTGTTCAGGCCTATACAAAAAGATAGGCAGAGGAAGGTACAGGTATGCATGCTCACACATTAATAGGGCGCACATACACATACTGGGGGGCTTGCACCAGACATCCTCCAGAGTGCGATGGGGGCAGGGGAGACAGTGATGGATTACAGGCACATCTGGGCTGTAATAAGTAGGTCCTGTATCCCACCTGCATTCAGCAGGAGGCAGGAATCCTGCATAATGGTTTCACGTAGAAGGCCAGGTTCCCCGGGCTGTATAATGCCTTGTCAGCGTGCATACGTGCGTCTTTTCATTCCTGGATTTACTACTCAGAGCAGAATAAAGCAGTCCTCGGAGATGTTTTGGTAGCTGTGCAACAGTATAGCTATGGCAACTGTTTCAGATTAATACAATAACTAAATATGTACTGTATACGTATATACCTTTGTGGCACAATCTATGATAGTCAAGATAGAAGGAAAAATAATCATATTGAAAATTGTAAGATGAGTATTCATATGACAGCTGAAAAGATTAAATAGAACAACTAACACATTTGAAAAACACCCATAAAGTGTACACATGTACATTAGGATTCTTATGTTGCTAAATAAAGCAATATCACACCCTTACAAATGTGATCTCTCCCACAACAATACATTTAAACAATCAGTTGTAACTCTGGGAATACACATTTCCTTTCAAAACAAAAACTGAATTGCCCAACAGAGCTCTCAAAAGAGCCTAACAAACAATTGATAAGGCTACAAAAGCAGGACACAGAAAAACACCACCTGCAACAATCCTCTATTTTGTTCAGCAGGCTAATCCATTCTCAACATGGTGCATTTACTGAGGTTTCCTGCTACAGCCTCAATATATCTTTATCCAAACACACCTGGGAACCTTATTCATTAGTTCACTGTTTTTTTATGAAAAAGCACTTAATACAAGAACAGGTGAAACATTCATGACCATTTTGGCTTGCTGTAATCTATTCGGTGTCTTGTACACTTTGTTGTTTGATATTTTCAGCTCACATTTTGTATTTCTTTTTCATGGTATTTGTGTATAATGTATCATAAGCAGATACAATATAGCAAACTGCCCATATTTAATTAAGCATGGACTTGAACTTTACACATTTAAGACCACATCAAGAGTGTTTAATTGATTCCCCTCAGGCAAACCGAGTATGAGCCAAGATAAAGCGATCCAGATGGATATGGATGATCTGTGACTGATCATTGGAGGCTGAATCCACTAAGCCTGTAGAAATGAGAGCGCTAATCTACTCAATTGTTTTGCCAAGGTTCAATGTAAAATTGACCCTGAGTTGCCCATTGTTTACCGCAAAGTCAGTTACATTTCTAATTAACAGTGAAGTCTAGAACAAATTATTTACACTTTAAGTGGCACCAGTTTGTGTCTCATTGTTATAAGTCAACATTCATTGAAAAGGACAAGAAAAGGCACGTAAAGGGGAATAAAATAATGACGTTCAAATAATGTTGAACATCTTAAAAGCTAATCTCAATAAGTTCACACCACAAACGCTATCTGTTTGAACCTCTAGGAGTGTGTATATAGTGTGTGAACAAGCCCTCTCATGGCAGACACCCCCGCGTTGGCTTAGGATTGCTTCCACCGCGGTCTGTTCACGCTTCGGCAACCCAGCCGTTTGAGAAGCACTGACCCTTTACCACAGCTACTGACCGGCGCTTATGAAGTGCTTGGTTGTAAGGCAGGTTGGATTCATTAGCTTGTGGGCTAGCTGGTGTTGCGAAACGCTTCAGAATGTGTTGCTGTGGGCGTGTAAAGCATCGAGTCAAGCCCTGACCTTTTAGGCTGAGGTAAAGAACACAAGATATCATGGTGAGATCCCTGGAGAATGAGAACACCTTGATTCCCACCGGGGAGTTACCTCAAACCTCTCTCTCTCTGAGGATGAAATGTGTTGAGTAATATGTTGCATTAGGTGTTATTGATCTTAATGATATTGTTACTAGACAAAAGGATTACCAGAGAATGGAAAGGTGATGTATTACGCTGGTAAAAAACATTATTTTAATGAGTGTACTGTTTAAAAGAATAGTTCAACTCGTTTGGAAATGTGCTTCTTGCCGAGAGTGGGATGAGAAGATTGACACCACTCTCATTTATATGGTAAATTAGTTAATTAAAGCCTTTATCTAGCGGTTAGCTTTTGGCACAGCGGTTCCCAACCTGTGGGCCGCGGCCCCCTAGTGGTCCGCGAAGGCATTGCAATTGGGCTGTCACATTTTTTTTTTTTTTATTATTTTGTACAGGCTAAAGACACAAATATGGACATAACGATAACATATAGGAGATGACATTCCCATCTCAGACAAAAAAAAAAAAAAAACAGAAGAAATAAAGATACAGTCACTAGATCACTTCAACATTTCTCAAACAAAAATAGGTTGACAACCAAATACCACAAAAAACACAACATGGCAAGCATATTTATTGTTCCTTTAATCCCACTCTTCGTTAGAGATAATTATTTCCCATTTCATGGCGTGTTGAGCCACTATTTCATTTTTTGTGGCAATCATTTTTTTCAAAAGAAATTGTATTTTTAATCTACTCTTCAAACACCTTAAATTAATATTACTCCTTGATTGACTTTTAAAAATATGTATTTTATCCAGAGGAATAGTTGTATTTATTAACTGTGTGCGGTCTTCATCTAAAAGCTCAAATAAAATATTAACGGGTGTAAATCTAAATTCAATATTTGCCGCAAAAAAACATTTTCATTGTTAAGATTTTATTTTAACCTCTTTTCCTTTCTCTTTCTTGATCCTCCTTAGCAACGGTCATTACAGTCCTTGGCAGCGGTCTGTTCTACTGGATTTACAACGTGTCACATGTTCTGAATCAACCAATCAGAACTTTATTTAGCCTCCGTATTGTTTATGGTTGAATGTGGGCCGCGAAAAATTGTTTGATTCTTAAGTGGGCCCTGAGTTGAAAAAGGTTGGGAACCGCTGTTTTAGCATATCATAAACAAACCATAAATAGTTTGCAAGTCACTTTAGCTTTATTTTTTATTATTATTTTGTGTTTATTATGTAACGGATATGTTCAGATCCTATCAACTGCAATGTATTAGCATGTTCGTCTTCAGAGCACCAGAGTTAAAAAACGACAATGTGCATTTAAAAACTGCAGAAACAACTTGTCATGTCTTAACCCTTGATAAGACACTTTTAAGGCTCCTATGGTCTACTTCAGGGTAAGCCTTTACAGGCATTATATAGCCTATGTTCATCATTCATATCTGGGAGCTTTTAAATAAAGTTGACCCCAGCACTTTAGAAAAATAGAAAATGACGTTCCAATTTCAGCAGGTTTGTGCGGAAAAGTTCAGAATCGTTTTAGTTGAGGTCATCTCAAGTTGGAGCAACACTGCAAACCTCTGCAAGCCAACCGACTGTGAGTCTGACTACAGCTCTTGGCCCTTGTTGATATCCAACCAGAAGCACACTGCCATGATCACACCGAGCATCATGACCTTCACTCCTTGTAGAGAAACTTGCTCTATTATAATTTGTTGAGTTACTGTGCCAAATCCTAGCTCAGTTTTAGCAGTGTGGGTAATGACATTTGTTATTTCCCTTGGGCTTCTCATGCAAAGTAAAATGCAGTTATCTGGGTTCTGGAAAGTACAACATAACTGTGCTTGGTCATCACTGACAACACAGTTAATTGCAGATAGATTTCAGATGCCATGCAGGGTCATTATTACTGGAGCAATGACATATATGCTCCCTTACTGATCTTAATCACCCATCACGACAGGTTTCATTATTAACAACAATATGGAAAAAAGGGACAAACATACAACCATATCACAAATGGAGTTTTTTCCCCCCGTCTTCTTCTTCTTATGACTCAACCCATATCTGCACTCTCTCCATCTGGCCTGCTGGCTCCAGATGCAACTGCCAGACTTTTTTTCTGATTGGGCCATCTGGACAGCTCCCTGCTGGAGCTCAATTTAAAGCAAATATAGTGTTAGTACTTGTTGGGATTGCTCTTTTTTAAATTATTTTTCTTTACGCAATTCCTAAAACTTGAACACACGTTCAAACGGATGGCACGGAAAAAGAAAAACAGGTTTTGGGCCAGAGATCTTGCAATTCCTTGTCATGAAAAAATAGTTCAGTGTTCAGTGTTGCACAAAGCTTTTGATCTTGCATTGCTAAAAACTATATTTAGAATGAGGCCATTCATTGAGGTCACTCAATATGGATAGCACTATCCAAGGACCAATAATCATAAAACCACATTGCATGTATGACAATGAGTGAAGAGCAACCGACATCCCTCCCTCCCCTCTTGAAAATGAAGGAAAGACAACTTCCCAGAGTCCTGAACTTTCAGATCAAGTGAAAGTCCATCTGCTCCATTCAGACTCGCCTGTCCCCGACAAAAACTTTGCACAAAAGCAGTGAATAAAATATCAAGTAACATATAACTGAAATATTCAAGTACATTAAAATTGTAGTGCTTCGTTTATGCAAGTAATTTAAACTTCCCATCAACAGCATGCTAAAATAAGTGTGTTTTCAAAGTCACAAAACATTTTAGCTCTGATAATTCACTTTCTTTTCTGGCCTTCTGTGATTACAGCTCCAAATATGTTCTATTTGCAAAGAAGCCCATAAACACAAACACCTTGGTGAAAACTCCATTTATTTATTCTTCATTTCCTGAGCAATAGCTTTCATCCATCATCTCATATTGTTTTTTCTTCCATGGCAGTGCTATTAAAAACTCTATCAGCAGATAGAAAATATGTCTGTCAAAGTATCTAATAAAGACTTTTCATGCAGTCTCCAAGACACAGGGAACATGCAGTAACAGCATGATGAGAAATAAAATGAGGGGAGCAATATTCTGAACGAATAATATTGATAGATAGATAGATTGATATAGATAGATAGATAGATAGATAGATGGAATGATAGATAGATGGAATGATAGATAGATAGATAGATAGATAGATAGATAGATACATAGATAGATAGATAGATAGATAGATAGATAGATAGATAGATAGATAGATAGATAGATAGATAGATAGATAGATAGATAGATAGATAGATAGATGGATGGACGGACGGATGGACGGACGGACGGACGGACAGGGAAATGTTTGCGTTGCAGCAGCATAAAAGACAAGGCAATGTACATAAGAGAAATTAAGGTAGATAAACAGTCCAACAAATATTTCTGCAATATAAATAAAATAGCATTAAAAAGTTAAAAAGTTAAAAAAAAAGATATACTGTATATACAGTACATGTGGAAAATATACATGTGGAAATACAGATTTGCCATAAGAAATATAATGTAATGCAGGATATTATGTGAAGGTAGTTGATTTTCTACTCCTATAATAAACATATAGCAATCTTTTACACTAAGGTCAAGAGTAAAAATATATCTTCATCAAGACTTTGCACTTTGCTTTGGATTAAATGCTAACAAAGTCTTTACTCATTTATTAGAATTTATATTTGTTGATGAACTTTCACTGAGAAATGGCCGATCTTCGGTCCGTGTGGCAGTGATAGATCTTTTTTTAGTATCGCCTCTTAGCACTGACAGCTCCTCACCACAGTAGAGTCATCATATCTGAGTTCGGCTGGCAGGTTCTGCACAAGAGAACACATCAGGTGAGACTCAGCATAGGCCTTAATCACAAGTTCTCATCGCACTGTCAGCTATGTCAGGTTATAAAGCTATTCATAAACCTGCATTAGACAGTACCGTGGGGTGTAAGTGGCAATGGGTGAAAAACAACGCCTGCATTATAGTTATGCAGTTCCGTTATTCTAACTAGCAGAGAACAAAATTGGCTCTCTGAATGAATATTTGTTTTTAACATGAGAAACATACATTAGGATGTAAATGTATGTTTTTGAGCTCACTGCAATCAACACATTCCTATCTTATTGCCATAACTAATATCAGGTGAGACCAAATCAAGTCACCAACGGGGTCTAAGACAACACTTACACAACAATGATGCTACAGCTCAAGATGTTTTCATATTACTTTCTCTTTTTTGCTCCTGTGCCATATCAATAAGTGATGGAATGATGTATTGCGCAAAAATAAAATGAACAGACCATCACGGATAACCCATTTGGGACTTATCTCCTATGCTCTCCCCAGATGGAAAATAAAAAGTATATATAATCCCTCAAATAATCTCTCAGCAAAATATTGGGCCCCTGCAGCGTAAACTCAAGGTGTACTGTAGTGGTAAACACACTTGACCAGATAAGACCAGAATCTGATAATAAACAAGAGTGTGCATGTGAGTGTGCATTTTAGTGCGAGAGACAGACGATAACAATAAGGCTTTTCAAAAAGAATATTTGAGGAGCAGCAGCAAGTGGCAGCTCTATGTCGGCTGCATAACAGGGAGAATCAGGTCGAAAAATTGAGAAAATATGCAATCAGAGGAGACGGCCCAAGCAAATCCACTGTGGGAAGATTGGCAAAAGAAAGTAGAGAGAGATGTGAAAGATACGAGATGCCAAGATTGGAGCAGTCATTGTTCTGAATAATTTATTTGTAAAAATGTTTTAACCAGTGTCTGCTTTATCAGACAAAATAAATTGGACTGAGTGGGATTACAGTATACGAAACAATTCATGTGAGCAATTCAAACACTGGACTAATGAAGAAAGAAAGCCACTCAAAATGGTCTCCCATCACCCAATTGTACCATGTTGTTATGCTTTCCTATTGCTAACAAGTCTTTTGAAAGAACATTGTACTGTCTCCACTTGGTTAACTTGAGAAATGTATTTGCACCATAACTGCAGAGAACTGTTACTTTTACAGTTGTTTCTTAGCATGAAGGTAAGCTGAAGTATCAATTTAAGATGTGAATTGTGCACAAAACTGTGACTTGTTCTGGCTTAAGAGCTACCTGACCGTACCCTTCACCATGACATTGTGAGCAAATTGGAGAACAAACAGAAAGAACAGATGTACAAATAGAAAAATAGGGTCCTTCCAGAGGGCAGTGTGATTTAGCCTGGTTCCAGACCTCTGAACTGTCACACAAATCTCAAATCCGTTCTGTGATTCAAAAAGGTTTTGTTTAGCCATGTCTGGCATATACAAAAAAACAGTCTGAGCCATCACTGTTTTAAATCACTTCAGATTTAAAAAAAATAGGCTATACTGCAAGATAGACTAAATATAAATTAAACATGTTCATGATACCATACTTCCTAAGTGACTTTGCATATGTTATTTATATTTATGTTACAAATGCTGATGAAACTCAAGTCTTATATAGAAACTCACCAACATGTGCTGGTTAGAGAAGGTTACCTGCCCGTGTTCTACCTATTGTTTACCATATTGTCTTGACAATTGTCTTATAAGAAAATACCAAATGTCCAATCAGTTGAAGGTAAGTAATGACTGAAAAGAGAGAAAGGTCTTTGTTGTGCGAGAAAAGTTCTAGAAGTACTGTGAGGCAACGAAGAAAACTATTCGCCCAAGGTCTGATAATGTCTGCAGAACAGAGAGTGATGGAGGTCAATACGGTTTGGAGGGGGCACAATCAATGAGAGGAAGCTCTTTCAGAGACACTGCACTTAGTGTTTAGTATAATAGCAGCACAAACAACAAGTTGTGCAAGGCCTGACTAGAAACATGTATCACCATTATTTGTCTCTTCAAAAAACATACTCTTTAGACTTTAGACTTCTCTATTTCAGTTATTCTACTCTGTATCATTTTTCTGTAGTTATTGTAGCTAAAACGGCGCTTTTGAGAGAATTTAAATCTCAGATCTGATCACTGAACCTGTTACACTGCTCTCAGTAGGCGATCAAGGCTGCATTTAAATAGGCAGGGCCTCTCAGCTGATTGCGTGAAGTGTACAACAGCGTGATGTACTCATCTTTCAGCTAAAAAAGCATTCAAATAGTGGATTCAAAAACTGAAGTACTCAGTGTGCATTTTGACCCGGTGGCGACAATACCTATTGACGCAGCAACCACTGTAAGTACTATTCTTGTTTAATTAGACTTCTCTATTTCAGTTATTCTACTCTGTATAATTGTTCTGTAGTTATTGTTAGTGATGACAGTTTGACACTGAAGCTTCGAACGGAGCTTCAAGCCTGGACTTCCTATTTCATAGAAGCAGTGCTTCGAAGCTTGCTTCAAATCACGTGACATGTGACGTCAGAAGCAGCAACTGCTTCAAATCACGTGACATGTGACGTCCGAACCAGCAACTGCTTCATTTCCTGAATGAATCACTTGACTGGTTCACGGTCCATTCACGCGATTCAATGCACTGCCTCGTCTCGATTCTGACAGGTTGAAACAGTTTCGAATTTGAGCGCTTCACTTTATAACCGCTCTAAACAATGCGCAATGTGTGGGTTGTTGTCGTAGTTTGCATTGTTGCTGTTGAGTTGTTGTTGTTGTTGTTATTGCATTTTAATTTTAGTATCATTATAGAGCAAGCCAGGAAGAAAGATAGGTCGTTCTGGCTCGGGAAACACTTCGAAATGTGGAGAAGTTCTGAACAAAAAGAGAATTATGAGTAATGTAAAAACAGTTCAATAGTTTAAGGAATAGATAGCCCAGTGGGTAGAGCCGGTGGCCAGGATGCGGCGATGTCCTCCGCGCAGCTGGTTCAAAGCCCGGAATGGATGTACTTGTAATCATTGCTTTTCAACTTTAATACTTTAATAACTGATAAAAGGCCCTCTCCTCACAACATTTTTTCCAGCACTCTCTAGTCTCTTCTCAATAAAGAAATACACACAATTATCAATCTTTAATTGCAAATAGAACATGATATTCAGTCTTAGTGTGTGAGTGCATCGAATATTTTTCAATGCAAAGATACGTTAAACCCACTGCAGCCTTGCACTTCGCCAGGAGAGGTCGCTGTAACTGAGGCTTCGAGAAATGAACCTATTTCCGACACAATTGTCCAAGTGGTTCGATGCTTCATTCAAAGCTTCATTTTGCCATCACTAGTTATTGTAGCTAAAACGGCGCTTTTGAGAGAATTTAAATCTCAGATCTGATCACTGAACCTGTTACACTGCTCTCAGTAGGCGATCAAGGCTGCATTTAAATAGGCAGGGCCTCTCAGCTGTCGCCCATCAGCTGTAGAGAGTTAACTAATTAGAGGGGCGTGGCACCACAGCTGTGAGAACTCAGCAATCAGGTGTCCATTTAGGTAGCTCTTTCTTTGAGCGTCAGCGTCAGACCGGCAAAGATGAGGCAAATCCTACTCTGATTGAGCTAAGTATTGCTGGTGTCTTATTTTTATTTTCTTTAGCTTTCTAGCCCCTCATGCTATAAGCATGTGTATTTTCTCCATTCCTGTTCATGTGTCTTCTCGCAACTATCACTGGCCCCGTGTATCGCCTAATCGCTATAACCGGCCTGCTCTCGTCTATCCCACATGCTCCACTGACATCCAACATCTAGTTTCAGGCGGCCTGTGGAACTGCCAGTCAGCTGTTCCTAAGGCTGACTTCTCCTCTGGCTACGCTTCCCTGCAGTCTCTGGATTTCCTTGCTCTCACTGAGACCTGGATTACTCCATCCAACACATCCACCCCAGCAGCTCTCTCCACAGCATATTCCTTCTCCCATACACCCAGACCCACTGGCAGAGGAGGTGGCACTGGTCTCCTGCTCTATCCCAAATGGAGCTTTTCCCTCTTCAAGCTACCTAACTTCACTCCTTCCACCTTTGAATTCCATGCCGTCACAGTAACCCATCCTATACAATTAACCATTGTTGTTCTTTACCGTCCACCAGGCGCCTTGGGGGACTTCTTGGAGGAATTGGATAATCTCCTCTCACACATCCCTGAAACTGGCCCTCCCGCTGTACTTCTCGGAGACTTCAACCTCCAGACGGGGAAGATAGACGAACTAACATCTCTGTTAACCGCCTTTGCTTTCTCACTGTCTCTGTCCCCACCAACTCATAAAGCTGGCAATGTCCTTGATCGCATATTCTCAAGGAACTGCACTACTTCTAACCTCTCTGTAAACCCGCTCCACACATCCGATCACTTCCAAACATAACAAACTAATCTCTTCTCATCCTGCACCTGTCCGCCATAACCTCTGTTCCCTCTCCCCCTCTACCTTTGCCTCATCGGTGCTCTCAGCCCTCCCTTCCTCAGACTCGTTCCAACTCCTGCCTCCAAACTCTGCTGCGGAAACTCTCCTCTCTACTCTCTCATCCTCTCTGGACTCTCTCTGTCCTCTCACATCTCGGCAGGCTCGTCAGTCCCCTCCTGCTCCCTGGCTAAATGACGCACTGCGTGCTAATAGAACCGTCCTTAGGGCAGCAGAGCGGAAATGGTGGAAATCCAAACACCAAGACGACCTCCTAACCTATCAGGCTCTCCTCTCCTCTTTCTCTGCTTCGATCTCTCAGGCAAAAAGCACTTTCTTTCAAGATAAGATCCAATCTTCCTATTCCAATCCTAACAAACTATTTTCCATCTTCTCCACCCTCTTGGACCCCCCCAAAGCCCCTCCTCCCTCCTCACTTCTGTCAAGCGACTTTGTTAACCACTTTGAAAAAAAGGTTGATGATATTCGCTCTTCTTTTTCTGACTCACCTTTACTCACCGATGGGTCACCAGACCCTCCTTCCACCCGCACACTAACCTCCTTTTCCCCTCTCTCGCCAAGTGAGGTTCTTACCCTCATTACCTCTGCCCGCCCTACCGTCCTCTGGACCCTATCCCTTCAAACCTCCTTCAGACTATCGCTCCTGATATTCTACCGTTTCTCATCCATTTCATAAACACTTCTCGAACTTCTGGTCACTTTCCAAACAGTCTCAAGGAGGCAAGAGTAAACCCTCTCCTAAAGAAACCCACTCTCGACCCGTCTGATGTTATAAACTACAGGCCTGTCTCTCTCCTCCCGTTCCTGTCTAAAACACTTGAACGTGCTGTCTTGAAACAACTCTCCTGTTATCTCCATCAGAACAACCTTCTGGATCCGCACCAGTCTGGTTTCAAGGCAGGCCACTCCACAGAAACTGCTCTCCTTGCTGTCTCTGAGGAACTGCACACTGCCAAAGCAGCATCCCTCTCCTCTGTCATCATCCTGTTGGACCTGTCTGCTGCATTCGACACGGTGAACCATCAGATCCTCCTTCGCACTCTCCAAGAACTTGGAGTTTCAGGCTCTGCACTTTCCCTCCTCACCTCATACCTCAAAGACCGTACCTACAGGGTAACTTGGAGAGGGTCCGAGTCCGACCCTTGTCAATTAACTACAGGGGTCCCTCAGGGCTCTGTTCTTGGTCCCCTCCTCTTCTCCCTGTACACAAACTCGCTCGGATCTGTCATTAGCCCGCATGGTTTTTCATACCACTGCTACGCTGACGACACCCAATTAATTCTGTCCTTTCCCCGCTCAGAGACCCAGGTCATCGCACGCATCTCTGCTTGTTTAGCTGACATCTCTCAGTGGATGTCTGCTCATCATCTCAAGCTCAACCTTGACAAAACTGAACTGCTTTTCCTTCCGGGAAAAGATTGTCCCACTCTTGACCTGACTATCAACATCGGCACCTCCGTTGTTTCCCCGACTCAGACTGCAAGGAATCTGGGTGTGATCCTAGATAACAACCTGTCCTTCACTGCAAACATCGCTGCTACAACCCGTTGCTGCAGATACACGCTCTACAACATCAGGAAGATACGTCCCCAGAAAGCGACGCAGCTTCTGGTCGAGGCTTTCGTCACCTCACGCCTAGACTACTGCAACTCCCTCCTGGCTGGTCTACCTGCATGTGCCATCCGACCTCTGCAGCTCATCCAGAATGCAGCGGCTCGTCTGGTCTTCAACCTTCCTACATTTTCCCACACCACGCCGTTCCTCCGCTCCCTTCATTGGCTTCCGGTAACTTGGTACTTGCGTACCATGCTGCAAATTGATCTGGCCCTTTCTACATCCAGGACATGGTTAAACTGTACACCCCAGCACGTGCTCTACGCTCTGCACAGCCAAACAACTCTCTGCACCCTCGCTGCGAGGGGGACCCAAGTTCCCATCAGCAAAAACACGTGGGTTTGCTATCCTGGCTCCAAAATGGTGGAATGAGCTCCCCATTGACATCAGGACGGCAGAAAGCTTACACACCTTCCGGCGCAGACTGAAAACTCATCTCTTTCGACTCCACCTCGAGTGATAGAATTACTAACAAAGAACTGCTAACAGAGCACTTATATACTAATAAAGGACCGGCTTATCTATAGCCAGTTGAGTAGCACTTGGCTCTATGAAACCTGATGTACTTATATGATTCTGTTTTCTTCAAGGTTGTGTCTTCCTGGTCGAATGTACTTATTGTAAGTCGCTTTGGATAAAAGCGTCAGCTAAATGCAATGTAATGTAATACTCAGATGTTCATCTACACACCAACACACCAGCAAGGAGCATGCCCTTTGTTAATTACTGTTGTGTGATGGTTTCTTGTTTTTGCTTCAGTTGTTTCTGATGCCGTTTGACATCACACCAAACTCAGAAACATGTGAATGGTGACACACAGGTTATCCCTCCCAGGATAGCCTGTTATTCGTTTTTAATTGTTATTTAAGTCATATGTTAGCGATAATGAATTTGTTTTTAATCAACTGGAGAAATATTCCTGTTTATGGCTTTGACTATAAAAACACGTTGCTGAGCCTTGAAGAGCATCTTGGATGTGGTAAAAAATGTAATATTTAATATACCATTTGAATATATATGATCTAAATTAGCAAAAAGGGTTGATTTGCATATTTTGGATATTCATCAGAAAAGGTCACACAGTGGATTGAATATACAGTTCAGTTCAGAGCAATGGTGCCATTGCAAACTAAGTAGATTAGATCCAATCCAGGTTTTTAAATCCTCCATAGCCAAGAGATATTACAATTGATTTGTTTACAGGGAAACACATTATAAGTTACATTTCATTGAAATATAAAGCAAACCCCTCTCTCTGATTTGAATTAATGGTGCAGGGTCTTTTCACGTAATACACTCCAGTCCAGCCAATAATCACACAGATCTATGTAGGGAGAGAATAACACATGTTTTATTCCTTTGATCCGTGCTTTGATTCTGGGAACATGAACACATCTCTCCCAGCTTTAAACAACCTGACTATCTCGATGTTAATAACATGAACCAGGTGTTGCGTTGGTAACAATGCAGGATGCTGAGGAGAGTATAAAACTGCAGATTTATTATGCGCCTACAATCATTGTGGAAGAGCTTGTCACATATTAGCCAATGAATTAAATGTAAATCTTTCACGAATGCTCGACTGTAGCTTAGGAATTGTTTGCCTTCATTATACTTGAAAAATATCTCACCATGTCATACAGCTAATAATAATGTTATAGTCAAATATTTTCGAATAAATCCACTTGATTGGAACGTGTGTCCACAGGGTCACTGTATATTTGCATGCATGCATGTTTACCCATGAATTGTCATGTCCACATCTGTCTGCATGCTTGCAAACACAGGCATGTACTCAATTATTCTCTGTAGTTGGTGTACACACTTATGTGAGTGCAGGCGCTGCTTATTAAACACAGGAAGAAACACGGTTGTTGTTTGATTAACATCAATACAAATTCTCCATCTCATCTAACTAACTAAGGCTATGGCCACACAGTGTTTTCTTGTCTCCCTCAATTTGAATCTCAATGCTCACTCCTTTCCACTCTGCGGCATCTTTAATAAAAGCTGCTTCTTGTCGGCGAGGGTATCGTGTCTCTAGTGAGATGGTTAATAACGCAGAGCTGTTCTGCCCACATCCAGAGGCTTTGAAAGGGGGGGGGGGTTGAGGACTATTATTCAGTCAAGAAAAACAAGGGGCTTTACATACAGGCACCACTGTGGGGAAGCAGCAGTGAACTTTTCTTCCTGTTCTTTTTTAATATGTTTTTCTCTTCCAGAATCTAATAGCTTCCCTGGACCCAGACAGCTTCACATTAATTGGCCAAGGACGCGATGCCAAGGCTATTCTGCTCAGGTCCTCTGGCGCTGCCACCGCCAACCCAATATAGACCTTGAAGTATACGCTCTCTTCTCTCCATATGCATCTCCTTCATATTATCTCGCTTCCTTGCCTTTGTCTCCGCTACCTCCCAAGTATTTTCATGTGTGACTGTGTGTTTGTTTCTTTCATAAACACACAAACACACAGCCTTTCACTCTTTCTCCTTCTTCTCATGCCTACATGTATTGATCCCTTTATTAACTTTCTTTCTCTTGTTGCCTTTTTTTTATTTTCCCCTTATATTCCCCATACTCTTGATGTTCCATATCTCCTCTCAGTCTCCTGAGTGTCCCTCCTTCTCTCCCTCTGTCAGGAGCATATTAAGTCTTCATGGCAGCGGCTAATTTGGACCCGTGCACAGCACTGAGGCCGGCTCAGCAGGACATCAGTCAGAAGCACCCTGAGGATCTTATCTTGCCTTCTCCCTTTCCTTCGTCCACTGTTTGGAAGCAGAACTGAGAGAAGGACTTTGGCCCCACTTGGCAGAGGTTGTCAGACACCATACATGTTGAATAACTTCCCTTTCTTGTTCTGTCCACCCCCTGACGTCTTTAGGTTTGTGGTGGGGAGACTTTGAAGGGGATGGCCACAACTTTTTATGATGTATTCCCTGCTGTGTTCAGTAAATGACTAAACCAATGAGTCATCAAATACTGCACTTCCCCGATGGGAGAGTTTTGGTCTACCATTACTTAACGTCTGATCTTTATTCTGTCAGACTACCCACCCCCCACTGTGTGTTTCATTAAGATGTAGTACCTATCCATTGAAAGAACATATATCTGTTGTCTCTCTGATATCCTGTGAAAAACTTCTTCTTAAGACTGTGAGGGCATCAGTATTTAAGGACATGGACTGAGATAATACAAAGCTTGAGCGACAATATAATTGATTCCGGTAATGGCTCTGTCTACATCCTTTGCATGCCTTGAACTTGATGGGCTTTATTATATATCATTAACTTAGAATCGGGAACCCAGTAAATATACATAGAAACAGACACACAGAAATGTTGTTTTTTAATGCACATTGAAGTCTGGGTTGCTAGTATGGATTTAAATGTAGATGCACGTAAATCTATGTCCTTCATGCTGATGTATTATGTATGTCAACAGCTGGGATTGCAAGGACACAAATTACAATTACTGGCAGGTATTTCACATTAAATTACAAACAAATGCGTCAATAGAATTCTGATTCAAAGTACAACTTTGTTTTTACAATTTGAATCCCTACTTTATAATTACCCATTAGTAGATTGCACAACAACTTTAGTTGTTTAATTGTCCTTAAATGGAGAGTACAAAATCCCCCTCCCCAAATCCTACTATTTTTCATTCTGAGATGTGATTGTCCGTGTAGACCTGCCCAAGCGAGAGATGTCATGAGATGAGAAAATATTAAATAAATAAGACATCTCTTTTTTCCTGCCCTTTGGCCAGACTTTGAAAGATGCCTTGGAGGAAGTCTGGGCCACTCATTTTGTGAATGACCTCGAGGTTGTCAGAACTCTGTGGAGAGACACACAATAGACTCTTTGATTCATGACGTTGGTTTAGTTTTTGAGATTGCAATCTCCTTTAGCATTAATCTTATCCAACTGCTGTCTTATTTTCTAATATGCTCAAATAACAGTTTAAAGCATGTCTTCTGCCACCACTTCTAAAATGTTTTATTCTGCAGACATTCGACTCGTACTGAAGTAACATTGCTAGGATCTTGCTACATGCTCAATGAAAAAATGAGTAGTATAGCTGTGTTTACTTTTACATTTTGCAAACAGTTTGGGAACCTCTCTGAAAACATAGTCAGCCTGAGGCTAATGGAGCAGGACAAATGATGGTCATATAAAGGCAGACCAATGAGTTTATATGGCCAAACAGGGATTGATATTGACTGAACAAATCGGTTACTTGGACTGAGTTCATGTATTTCCCTGACTTGAATATAAGATGAAAGGCAAAAAAAACCTTGACAATAAACAACAAAATATCAAATATTTAGGGTGTTGTATCTTGTCTGAACTTGTCTTTCAGAACACATACAAAATATTGTTGTCAGTCTTTCAACATCGTTGTGTTATGCCATGCTGTAGTCTGATGTACGGAGCCAACACAACAAATAATGTGTCACTGTCCTAATACTCAACTTCTATAATATCTCTCAAAAAATACTAAGGGGAGTTGACAGCTCAGTCTCCTTAAATGATCAAATATAAAAACATGTTAGTCGATGTCAGCCGTTGCTCAAAGTCTTGCATCCCTGTAGAGCACAGAGTCATTCAGTCCATTTATTTTGAAGCACAGAAACGCTTAGCTTAGTCACAAGCCTGCGCAAAGGCAGACGCGCCACAGACCGGCAGCTATCGATCAGGGAAAGGCTTTCAGATGTTTGAAGGAGAGGTTCCCTGGAAAGCATCACTAACAAGATCTGCTTTCGCCCCTCTGCAGCCTTTGATTCATTGGCATCGGGGAAGGAGAGGAAGACGTAAGAGATGTGCTATTGTAAATGTGGGGTTCAGTGTCACAATCAATGAAAACAGCAGCAGCACTCCTTTCTTAAGAGTCTCACCCGACACACACACACACACACACACACACACACACACACACACACACACACACACACACACACACACACACACACCCGTTCCCCAAGCTAAATCGTTTTTTTGGAGTAGGAGAGACGAGGGTATTGAGATCTAATCAAACATCCTAACACTGAGCCTGTGTATTGACCAGAATTTAAAGCCAGAATTAACCAGTGTTCTTTCCTTGTTAGTTCAATGCCTTGGAAGAAAATAGATGTTTCAAATGAGGACGGGTGGAGAGAAAAGAAAAGCAGATGGACAAGAATTCACATTAGATGAGAGAGAGTAAAGCCGTCTTCTGTCAATCACTCTAATTGTTATGTACCACATTAACATAGCCAAGTGTGGCAGGCTGAATATTACATGTACTTACAGTGGATGAAATAAACCTGTGTCTAACATATGAAAATACTTATTAAAAAAAATATCCAGCTTCATCGAACAAGATCAATCATCCTTGTTGTACTATGAATACATTAATAAAGTCCTCAAGTCTAACAAGTTTTTCTCTATTTTCCGAAGGTTAATAACACTTTAATGAAGTGAATTATTTCTCATGTAAAGTTATAATTACATATTTAATACAAAATTAAAAGTTAAAAAAAGAGAAAACTAGAAAGAAAATGAACAATGGGAACTTTTTTCTTTAATTACTTTATGGAACAGTAGGACACAGTGTGATAATTGTCTTCCCTTTCACAAATATTATGTTTGGAAAGTGCCTTGGTGTTCTTTTGTACGATGGTGCTGTTGAAAAAGATAATACCGAGATTTCACCTTTTTAGTTAAATCTGTATTGGCCTTCTCTGCACTGTAATGAGGCGAAACACCCTCCATGGAAGGACCACACAAAATGTAACCTAATTGGATTTCAGTTTTGAGAGCTT